>NC_084793.1:71377768-71679215 GCF_963169125.1 Humulus lupulus
GTTTTAGGCATTGTATGGGGTTATCGAGTTATGGAAATAAATATTTGGAGATATATTTGAAGATAGAATATTTAGGAGGGAATATTGGGGAAATTTACCATTTTTCCCTCGGGGATGTTTTTGGTACCCCTAGCCCTTGAGGTAACCTTAGGGACTAAGTTAAACAAAAAAAAAAACATAAGAAACATTCAAAATTCTCTAAACTGACCCTTTCTCTCTCCATTTCTCAGTTTCCTTTTCTCTCTTGGAAGCTTAGTGAGTTTTGGTGGAAACTAACCAAAGATTAAGGATTTTGAGCTTGGATTTTGGGAGCTAGAAGCTTGGAGCTTAAGGACCTAATTCAGGGATTCAATTCAGCTCAAGATAAGCTTTTAAATGTGTTGAGTTGTGTTGAATTGCTGCTGGTATTTTAGAGTGTTGCATGTGAGCTAAGGTGGGAATTCCTCTTGATTATTTGGGTGAGTTTTGGGGTTATTTTCTGTTGGATTTTGCTGCTAGGATTACTCTAGAACTATTGTGATGATTGAGTAGGATTGTTAGGTTAATTTTGGGGTAAATTGTTTGGGTTTTCGTGGTAAAAATGGAGGATTTTTCTGGGTTCGAAGGGTCAAGCCGCGATATTTTTCTTGCTGAGTCCCGGCCCACTAGAGCATTTTGGTGGCCAGGAAGAAGGGCGGGTCGCGGCATGCCCTAGCTTGGGCCGTGGCGCGCCTGCCCTATTTTAGGGTTGGAGGTCTCTGGTTAGGGGAGGGCAGCGGCATGGCCTCATGGGGCCACGGTGCTTAGTGCATTTTTGGGCTTTAAAGAGGTTTTAGGCTTAGGAATCCAAAAGTTAAGGCTTGGGATGGATTTTATCACCCGGATTGATAGAATTCAAGGTCCCGGAGACTAGAATTATGACCCAAAGTTATTTAATGAATTAGAACTTGATGGATGGATATTTTTGATGCGTTGTGACTAGGTTTTCAGTGAGGCTCGGACTAGGGGACTGTGCTCGGGACATTGGTGCTTGGAAAGCTCGGGACACAAGTAAGAAAACTGTTGTACCCGTAGAGTAAGGCGAGGCCCTATAGTTTGTATGACGGGGCATGACCCTATTTGATGGTGTTGCAGGGCGTATCCCCATTGATTGTGCTTATGCGTGTGTAAGTATTTGTTTAATTATGATGTGTGTGCATAAATTTGAATGAACGACAAGAGCTGAGAATGGCAAAGGCCGGGAACGGCAAAGGCCGGGAACGGCAAAGGCCGGGAACGGCGAAGGCCGAGTACGGCAAGGGGTCGGGAGCAGCGTTTAGCACGCGGATTGAGAGTTGCCAAGGCAAGACCCTAAAGGATACCTGGGATATCCTCATGGTGTGGACCGCGAACCCAGGGCCTGGTAATGCGCCTGGGACAACATGGTCGTTTGTGTTTTGCCTGATGGTGGCTTGTTTATATATTGAATGTTAAATATTCTTATGTTATCTGCTTGTGAGGGTTTTCTTGCTGGGCTTCGGCTCACGGGTGCTCTATGGTGCAAGTAAGGGCAAGGGGAAAGTTGACCAACCATGAGTACGGAGAGCGTGAAGCGGCACGTACTTGTTTGGCCTGCCTGGCTGTCACGACCAGGGGTATTTTGGGAGATGATTGTACTAAACCTAGATTTTGTCGTTTAGCCGACTTTAATTATTTTTGAGTTGTAAATATTTTTAAACTGTATTTTTGGGATCCCAAATGTTAAATAATTTATGATTTTCAATGAACGATATTATTTTCAAAGTATAAGACTCTGTTTATGGTTTAATTACACTTTTGTCTTAAAACCCCGATTAGTGAGTTAATTGCACGTTTAAAACTCACTTAGTAACGGCTCTAAGGAAGTAGGTAGTTACATTTATACCGACCACAAAAGCTTAAAGTATTTCTTCACGCAAAAGGAGCACAACATGAGGCAGCGCGGGTAGTTAGAGCTAGTGAAGGATTATGACTGTAAAATCCTATACCACCTGGGAAAGGAAAATGTAGTTGTTGATGCGCTAAGTAGGAGGAGTTATGGAAGTCTAGCAGTGTTAGCTGGAATAGAAAAGTCGCTATAGCAGGAGCTGATTAGTGCTGGAATAGAAGTAGTCATTGGTAAACTGGCCAACTTGTCCATCCAGTCAAGTCTGTTAGAAGAGCTACGGATTGGGAAAGGGCATGATGACACATTAGTAGTACATATGGATTCAGTTAAAGAAGGCAAGGCCACAAATTTCTTGATATCAAGACAGGAATTATTGAGATATAAGGATCGGGTATGCATGTTGTATAATCAAGGGATTAAGATGAAGATTTTAGAAGAAGCGCACAATACCCCATACTCAGTTCACCCAGGGTCGACCAGGATGACTCACGACCTCAAGGCGTTTTATTGGCGGCCAGGAATGAAGAAAGATATAGCGGAGTATGTGTCTAAATGCTTAGTATGCCAGCAAGTGAAAGCAGAACATCAGCGGCCTGCAGGCTTATTGCAACCGCTTAATATTCCAGAATGGAAGTGGGACGACATAGCCATGGATTTTGTGGCAGGACTACCACGAACAAGTAGGCAGCACGACTCAGCTTGGGTAGTAGTAGATAGATTAACCAAGTCAACACATTTCCACCCTGATAAGACTACGTACTCAGCATACCAATACACATACATTTATGTTCAGGAGATAGTACGACAACATGGAATCACTAAGAGTATAGTGTATGATACAGGATCAGTGTTTACATCGAGATTTTGGGGAAGTTTGCAGCAAGCTATGGGTACCAAGTTAAGTCTTAGTACGACATTTCATCCTCAGACAGACGGTCAGTCCGAGCGTACTATACATATTTTAGAAGATATGTTGCGCGCTTATGTACTTGATTTCGGAGGATGATGGAGTAAGTATTTGTCGCTAATAGAATTCTCCTATAACAATAGCTACCAGTCAATGATTGGGATGGCACCTTACGAGCTGCTTTATGGAAGAAGGTGTCGATCGCCGTTACATTGGAACGAGGTAGGAGAAAGGCAACTACTTGGACCCGAAGCTGTTAGAGAAGCTCAGGATGCAGTAGAGTTGATTAGAAAGTGTATGTTCACTGCTCAAAGTCATCTAGAAAAGCTATGCGGATGCCAAGCGGCATGATGTGGAATTCAAAGTCGAAGATCAAGTCTTCTTAAAGATATATCCTATGAAAGGTGTCAGGCGGTGTAGGAAGAAAGGCAAGCTTAGTCCCAGGTTTTTAGGTTCATTTTAGATATTGGACAAAGTGGGAGCAATTTCATATAGATTAACCCTACCACCAGCTCTAGCAAATAGCCATAATGTGTTCCACATCCCGATGCTGCGTAGATATGTGTCAGACTCATCTCACGTCCTCAAGTATGATATGATAGCAGTACAGAAAGATTTGAGTTCTGAGGAATGACCAGTTAGCATCCTAGATAGAGGGATAAAGGAATTATGGTCTAAGAATTTTCCAATAGTCAAGGTCCTATGGAGTAATTAGTTCTAAATGGGAGGCAACGTGGGAGTTGGAGGAGGACATGTTAGCCCGATGTCCGGGAATTGTTTGATAAGTAAATTTCAGGGACGAAATTCTTTTTAGTAGGGGAGAATTGTAGAGTCCCAGAATGTTTACTTAGGTAGTTAGTATTAGTTAGTAGTATTTTATATTTCGTGGATTTTTGTTCCAGCCGGGACTTAGTAGGACACTCGTAGCAATAGTTATGGATTTTATAAGTTTAACCAATAGTTTAGAAATATTAATTATAACATAAGGTTTGAATAATATTGTTGGTCATAGATATATTATTTATTATAACATAAGGTTTAGATAGAGCCATTAATAGCATGACACTTGTCATAATCTTGTTTATTTAAAGATTTAAGCATTTTAAATGGATAATTCTATAATAGAAGTCTCTAAAAGCTCTAGAACCTTCCAGAACCTGTTGGAATCACGTATTACTTAGTCAAAACTGATTAATCAACTCTAATTATCCTAAATTTGTGCAAAAATGCATTTAAAATATCTAAGTATGCCGACAAACATATCACAGCCTTAGAGGCGATATATCGCCACACGGGAGATACAGAAAACACGTTGGCGTCGTGCGAATGAAACCAGGAACACTTAGGATATAGTGCCAGGCGATATATCGCCTAGGGTGGGTGATATATCAGCCCTAAGACCATATTTTCAAACTCTGAGGAATCCGAGCTTGATTCATCCCTTAACCTCTTGACTTGCCTCTAAACGTTTTTGGCCGAGTCTTAAGCATCTGTTGACCGAATATTCAAATATTTTTCATTTAATATTCATTATTTTATTCAAGCTAAAAGGAGATATTTTCATTCCTAGAACTCTATAAATAGGACCTAGTACTCAGCCATTTTTTCTTCATTCTTCAAGTTGTGTTCGGAGCCTTCAAGTTGCTTGTAGTTCTATAGAGAGATACACATGGGTTTTAAGGATAAAAGCTTTATCATCTTAAGCATTATAAACACTTGGGTAGTGAGATAAAGTGTGTTTTTGATATTGAGATGTAGATCGGTTCTAGTTCATCCAAGGTAATATTATTCATAAGTTCTATTCTTTTAATTTTTTAGTTTTCCTTAAGTTTCTTTCAGATCCTAACTTCTGTTATGGTTTTTTGGTTAGGTGTTTAAGTTCTTTGATTTAAGGTTCTTCTCAGTAAGTTTCTTCTTTGATGGTTTAGTTTCTTTCCATCTCTTTTCTTTAGAAACTCGCCATTCTTATTTTTGGTTTTAGGAGTGTTCTAGTCCCACTCTTGTTCTCGAATATCTTGGTTTTGGTAAGGAAAATAGGCTAGATTATATGTTTTTGATGCTCAAAATCTCACCAAGGGGAAATATGAGATCAATGCCATGAGGCCTCCATTTACACGACATAGATGCCAAGACGCCATGGCCTCGCTCGGCCACCCAGACGCGAGACGCCATGGCCTCGCTAGGCCACGCTCGGCCACGCCCAGACGCAAGACGCCCTGGCCTCGCTCGGCCACCCAGACGCGAGACGCCTTCGGCCTCGCTAGGCCTCGCTCAGCCACCCAAGCGCGGACACCATTGGCCTCACTCTGCCACGCCCAGCCGCCCGGACGCGAGACGCCATGGCCTCGCTCGGCCGCACCATCAGATGGCCACACGGATGGGCCACGCGCAGGAGGCCTCACGAAGGGGGCTCGTGGGCGTCATGAGAGCCATGCCACCAAGGGGCTCGTGAGAAAGGCATCTCTCCTCATACCCTTAGACTTCTGGCGGGGTCACATGGCTGTTACCCATGCTCGTGGGTGGCCTCGGGGTGCTTAAGGCATCTCATGTCAAGGACCCGAGAGCCTCGCCTCATGCCACCCCCGTTACATGCACTAAGTGTCTCGTTCCCTATACATTGGGGCCCCAATGCTCAAGGGTTCGGGTACGAGTTGAGTGGAACGTACTTGTGCGATCTCATACTGGGTACGGCCCTCAAGACCTTGTATGTCGAGTACGGACACCCGTACCAGTGAGGTAGTGGGAATGCTGGAATAAGAGTTGTGGCCCATACGTCTACGGCCAGGAGTCAGTGTCGACACCCCTACCACCTGCGCCACTATGTCTGTCCCCACTCCACTGACATGGGTACGGACAAGTAGTGGAGACATCCTCCTGATGCCTGCCCCTGTACTGGATGCACGACCACAGCTTCTGAAACCACTCTCCTAACAGAGTACTTATGTACCACTTGGTCTCCTGGACCACCATGTACCCAGGGCCATTAGAGCCTACTATAAAATGAACTCTAACTCCACCGGAAAAGGAGTTGGAAAATTTACAGTAGCAAGTGCTTGAGAGTGAATGAAAGATTGATTTCTCCCTTGTTGTTCTGTCATTGTTCTTGAGTTATTACTTAAATTTCTACAGCTTTTTCATTGACTATCTTTACTTGATAATTTTTTCCACCTCAACTTAGTTGACGAGTTCTCACTGTCAATAGTTTGGCGCTGTCTGTGGGAACGTTAGTTCCAAGCTACTGTTCTACCATTTTTTTTGGCGAGAAGAGATGCCTAGACGTTCGAAGCGGCTCAGGGAGCCACGAGAGGTAGAGGTTCACCTGAACGGAGTCCAACTGAAGGCCTCACTGAAGGACGCTCCTCCACCTAGAGACGTGGAGCCCCCGCAGGACCCTGAGGTTCACGGAGGTGATAGAGTGGCCTCGTCACCAGCCGCTCCACCTGGAGAAAGTCCTCCAAGAGCACCATCGGGAAATGCTAATGAGTTCCCTCTCCCAAAACCACCACAGGTACCGAACTCTGGCCGGAAGGACTCGGCCCCCTCTACCCGCAGGCATGATAATCATCCCTTGGTCCATTCTGTGAGCTCGAGTTTGAAATCTCGATTCAACGAAGAGGAAATACGTGAGCTCCACCGTAAGAACCAAAGGTTGGAGACCACCTTGGAGAACATGCAAGAGGTCCTGAATGGCCTGTTGCAAGGTAAATTGAGCGTGACCTTGCCTAAGAGGAAGGAGAAAGGCCGGGAGGGGGTGGAAACCACCGTACCAATAGATGATGGGAGAACCCGACACTCTACCAGTAACACCCCCCAAGCGAAGCAACGCGAGCACCCTGAACCACCTAAGCAGGCCCAGAAACCAGCGCCAAGGACCAATGATGCCCCTCGCAACGAGGACGAGGTCACCTCTAAAAGAGCACCCTCAGATTTACGGGAGGAGCTCAATAAAAAGAGGGCGGGCAAAGGGACCACGCCCCCTATGGTGCCCCGAGAGGGCAAGGGAAAGGCGGATCTTAGCCCGTCCACTTTGAGGGACTCTCTAAGCAAGAGGAGGCAGGACCTGGACATGGAGATGAGGAGCTTGCGAAGCAAGATCGTCACCGCATCAGGCGGCCAGGTCTGTGAGGAAGAATTCGAACATGAGTTGCCCTTTGTGAGGGAGATTCAGGCCATCTGGCTCCCTGCCAACTTTAAGGAACCCAATATGACCCCCTACGAAGGGAACATGGATCCAAAGTACCACCTGGATGTGTTTAACGATC
The DNA here is from genome assembly GCF_963169125.1 of Humulus lupulus. Taxonomy (NCBI): domain Eukaryota; kingdom Viridiplantae; phylum Streptophyta; class Magnoliopsida; order Rosales; family Cannabaceae; genus Humulus; species Humulus lupulus. The sequence continues at coordinate 71,384,823 of NC_084793.1, forward strand.
TGATGAAACTGCGAGGGATTGGAAGCGGTGCCAGATGCCACTGCTTCACTGTCACTTTGAAAGGACCCGCAGCAGTTTTCTGACGAATTCCTCCAACAGCACCATGCCGTGCGGGATTACACGATGCCAGGTACCAGCCTGGCCAACGTGCAGCAAGGGGAGAATGAGAGCCTGAAGAGCTACATTCACCGGTTCAATATGGAGGCCGCGAAAGTGGGGAGCCTAACTCGCCGAGAGTTAAAAATGGCCATTACAGCGGGAGTGCTCCCAGGAAGCAAGTTGTGGGACAACATGTTGAGGAGGGAAGTCACCGACTTAGATGACTTCTACGAGAGAACGCAGAAGTACATCCGTGTGGAGGATGGCCACGCAAACTTAAAGGCAGGAAAGGAGGAGCCCCACGCGAAGCACCCAGCTAACGACGGGTCGAATGTAACAAAGAAGAAAAGGGCGTACGATGGGTCAAGAGACGACCAGCAGAGGAAAACCAAACGAGGGAATGATCATAGGCAAGCGGCTTATACTTACTATACGAACCTCACAGATACCAGGGAGCATATTTACCTCACCAACGAAGATCGAGCTCCCTTCAAAAAGCCCCCACCAATGAGAAAGGATCAGTCCAAAAGGGACCCCAGTAGATACTTCCAGTACCACAAGGATATCGGTCACACCACGGCAGAGTGTATCCATTTGAAGGAACAAATTGAGGAGCTCATCCGTCGGGGACACCTGGGCCGTTATGTCAGAAAAGAAAGGACAAAGCCAGAGGACGAGCCTGCGGCACCCCAGGCACAAGGGCAAGCCCCAGAAATACAGGGGGAGGTCCGAACCATTTTCGTAGGTCCAGGATTTGGGGGGGATTCTCGGAAGGGACGAGATAGATATGCAAGAGAGGCTCGGTGAAGTCTGCCCCCCTGCGTCATGAGTTTGGAACAGCGACCCCCGAAAAGTTTCAAGGGGGAAAATGACTCGATAACATTCACTGAGGAGGATGCGCGGGGGGTACACTTTCCCCACAATGATCCGCTGGTGTTGACAATTCAGTTGGCAAATATGCGCGTGCATCGAGTCCTAGTGGATAATGGGAGCTCGATGGACATCCTATATCGCCCTGCTTTGGAAAAGATGGGACTGGGCATTCGTCATCTGAAGCCCTGCCAATCATCCCTATACGGATTCACGGGGGACTCAGTGCAACCCCTAGGGATGATCGAATTGGCACTCACCATGGGGGAGCGACCCCGGCAGACTACAGTCATGGCTAACTTTGTCATAGTAGATTGTGCATCAGCTTTCAATGCGGTATTGGGGAGACCATCCCTAAGAGAATTGAAAGCCATAACTTCAATATATCACCTGGTTGTCAAGTTCCCAACCCCAGGAGGGGTCGCTAGTATGAAGGGAGAACAGAAAGAGGCAAGGGAGTGCTACAGTACCTCACTCTGTGCGCCTGTGAAACCGCGAGAACCAATGGCTATGGTGATACATGAGGAGCTATGTGTGCCCGCGGGGGGTCCGCAGGAGCTGGACCCTCGAGTCGTGGAAGAGTCAAGAGCGGAACCAGTGGAGGAAGTAGAGGAGGTCACAGTGACGGATGAACCGTTAAGAAAGTTGAAGATAGGGAGAAGCCTGCAAAGTGACATGAAGAAGGAGTTGATAATATTTTTGAAGGATAATCTAGACGTATTCACATGGATTCATGAGGATATGGTGGGTATAGACCTCAGTGTGATGTGCCACCATCTGAATATCTCCCCATAAGCGAGGCCTGTTAGGCAGAAGAGGCGGGCGCTAGACCCAGAAAGGTACGCAACATTAAAAGAGGAGGTTGACAAGCTGAAGGCCAACGGATTCATCCGTGAGTCTTTTTACCCTTTGTGGGTGTCGAACCCAGTTCTCGTGCCAAAGTGAAATGGGAAATGGAGGATCTGCGTCGATTTCTCGAACTTGAATAAAGCTTGTCCTAAGGACAACTTCCCACTTCCAAGGATAGATCAGCTAGTAGATGCGACAGCAGGACATGAATTACTGAGGTTCATGGACGCCTATTCAGGGTACAACCAGATCCCAATGAACCCAGCAGATGAAGAGCAGACGTCATTCATTACAGACAAAGGGCTCTACTGTTACAAGGTGATGCCCTTCGGGCTGAAGAACGCGGGTGCCACTTATCAGGGGTTGGTGAATAAGATGTTCGCTAACCAGATAGGGAGGAATATGGAGGTGTATGTGGATGATATGTTAGTGAAGACCAAGGATGCAACAGAGCTCAACAAGGACCTTGGTGAGATGTTCGACACACTTAGGAAATACCAAATGAAGTTGAATCCCGTCAAGTGCACCTTCGGTGTATCTTCAAGAAAATTCTTGGGCTTCATGGTCAATTCCAGAGGCATCGTGGCCAACCCTGATAAGATAAAGGCCCTAATAGATATGAGCCCGCCAAAGAACAAGAAGGAAGTGCAATGCTTAACGGGAAGGGTGGCGGCCCTTAATAGATTTATTTCAAGGTCCACCGATAAGTGCCTCCCCTTCTTTGACATCCTCAAAGGGAGCAAAAAGTTCGCTTGGGATGAAAAATGCGAAGAGGCATTTGTCAAGCTGAAGGAGCACTTGGGGAAGCCACCCCTGTTGGTGAAACCTGAGAAGGGCGAGAGGCTATACTTGTACTTGGAAGTATCTGAGCATGCCATAAGCGCCACCTTGGTTAAAGGGGAGAAGAAGCAGCAACAACCCGTGTACTATATCAGCAAGCGTCTGGTGGACGCGGAGAACCGTTACCCAGAGATTGAAAAGTTGGCCTATGCGTTAGTGGTGGCCTCGAGGAAGTTGAGGCCCTACTTCCATGCGCACGCGATTGAAGTCCTGACAGATAGTCCCTTGAGACAGGTCTTGCACAAACCTGAGACCTCAGGGAGGCTGATGAAATGGTCGATTGAGTTGAGTCAATTTGATATTGTGTATACCCCAAGAGCTTCCATCAATGGACAGGTGTTGGCAGACTTTATAGTAGAGTTCACCCATCAGCCGAGTGGAGGAAGAAGTGAAGAAGGGGAGCAGCCTGTTATAGAGGAAGAGCGAGGGGGTCTAGAGGAATGGAGTTTGCATGTTGATGGGGCGTCCAATGAAGGAGGATCCGGAGCGGGCATCATGATGACCGGGCCTGAGGGACACAAAATGTATTGCGTGATCCGGTTCGGGTTTGAGGCCTCCAATAATGAGGCAGAGTACGAGGCGCTCTTGGCTTGCTTGCATTTGGCCCAGGAGCTGAGAGTGGCGCGCCTTCATATCTTCAGCGACTCTCAATTGGTAGTGTACCAAGTAAAGGGGGAATACCAGGCGAGGGGACCCAAGATGGCAGCCTACTTGGAAAGGGTGAAGGGCTATCTGGGACGGTTAGTGGCATATAGCATAGAGCAAATCCCCAAAGAAAGGAATACCCATGCTGATGCACTCGCGAAGCTGGCGTCCACCAAGGACGGTGATATCTTGGAGTCGATACCCGTGGAGTACTTACCCAAACCCAGCATCGAAGGCGCGGACGTGCATATGATTAGTGTCCCAAGAGAGTCGTGGACTGGGCTGATCAAAAGGTACCTGGAGGAAGGAACCTTGCTTGTAGACAAAAACGAGTCCCGGAGGTTGGTGTACAGGGCCGCTAGATACACCCTAGTAGATGGGGTCCTTTATAAGAGAGGTTTCTCAATGCCACTCCTGCGGTGTGTAGAAAAGGAGGAGGCGTTGAGAGTATTGCATGAGATACACGAGGTAGAGTGTGGGAACCATGAGAGTAGACCCTCCACCGCTAGAAAGGCCATAAGACAAGGATACTACTGGCCCTCCATGGAAAGAGACGGGCACGACTTTGCCAAGAAATGCGACAAATGTCAGAGGCATGCCAACTACCCTTGGAAACCCCCAAGTGAGCTAACAAGCATGGCCAGTTCCTGGCCATTCGCTATCTGGGGGATAGACCTGATCGGCGCTCTCCTTGCAGGCAGGGGTGAAGCGAAATACGCGGTGGTAGCAGTGGACTACTTCACTAAGTGGGTAGAAGCACAACCCCTCGTGAAGATAACGGCCAAGCACATCACCTCTTTCGTCAACAAATTCATTGTTTGTAGATATGGAGTACCCTACAAAATTATTTCTGACAACGGTACCCAGTTCGAGGGGGGAGCTTTCGAGGAGTATTGTAGGGGAAGGGGCATAAGGAGAAGTTTCTCCGTGGTCGTGCACCCGCAGGCCAATGGACAGGTGGAGGCCATAAATGGGGTCCTTAAGAAGAACTTGAAGGTGAAGCTAGAAAAGATGAAGGGAGCCTGGGTAGAGGAGCTACCAAATGTGTTGTGGGCTTACAGAACCACCCCACGCACGACTACTGGGGAGTCCCCATTCTCCTTGGCCTATGGATGCGAGGCCGTACTCCCGGTTGAGATGCAGGTTGAGTCCCTCAGGGTACAGGCGTATGGAGACGAGGCCAACCGCATAGCTCTGGCCGAGAGCTTGGACATGCTTGAAGAGAAGAGAGAAAAAGCACAAATGAGGGTGGCAGTATACCAACAGCGCGCCGCAAGGTACTACAATTCGAGGGTGCGAGAGAGAACTTTCAGAGTTGGCGACTTGGTGCTGAGGAAGGTACTCCCTAACACACGAGACCTAGGAGCAGGAATGCTGGGGGCGAACTAGGAGGGGCCCTACCAGGTTGAGCAGTGCATACCCCCGAACACTTATAAGCTGGCATGCATGGACGACACCATCATACCTCGGGCATGGAATGCAGAGCACCTTAGGAAGTACTACCAGTAAGGCGCCCACGTCCGGTGGTAAAAGGACAAGTGTTGCACGCTATCTTAGTATGATAGAGAAGAATCAAAGAGGTTACTTGGATAACCTCCTGAGTAGGTGTGAGTATTTTTTATTTTATTTTATTTTCTATGAAAATCCCATATGTATCGTTGTAAACTGCATGTTATAAATGAAACTGTTTGCAACTTCATGTGTTATTTTCCTTCGCTACGTGGGCATCAGCCAAAGTGCCTGCCGAAATAAATTTCACCAAACACTTGGGGGGCAGGAGAGGAGGCAACAACATGCGGCTAGCAAGGGGAACCTAAAAAGGGCCCTCTAACGAAGGATCCTAAAAAGGACCCCCTCTAACGGAGGATCCTAAAAAGGACCCCTTGCCCTCCTAAAAAGGAGGCCCCTAAAAGGGACCCTCTACCAAGAGGACCCTGAAAAGGACCCTATGGACTAGGAGGATCCTAAAAAGGGCCCTCCATCAGGAGGAAGTGACCCTAAAAAAGGACCCTCTGATGGGGGATCCCAGAGGGACCCCCTATACCAGGGCCTTAAACGAAGTCCTTACAAGGCATCCCCTGGGATCACAAGGATTAACTACCCTTGTGAACACCAAGGAAGGCCATAGGGACTTACACAAAAAAAAAGATGGTAACGACAATAATAAGTCTAGTGCGGCCACCAAGTCGTCTAGCCAAAAAGGGTCCTAAAAGAGACCCTTGCAAAAATAGTACTATGAATAACGACGAGAAGGATGCTTCTCGCAAAGAAATAATAAGCGCGCGCAAGAATATATAAAAGGATAGCTAGGACCCAAGGGGTCAAAATATCCTTATAAAAGTAATCAAGAGGCACCAAAAGAGGTCCAAGTGAACCCTTTCACATGGGCTCCAAAGGACCTCCAGCCTGGTAAATAAAAGAGGGGAACCAACCAAACCCCATCATACAGGCTTAAAAGGGCCTCAAATGCAGTAGAACAAGAAATAAACAGCAGCACATGTATTTATACATTGAAAAAGAAAGTTTCGAAGATAGTACAAGAGTTACGCTAGAAAAATAGTAATGACAGTCATATTACAAAGGCCCGAAGTACAAAAAAAAAGGAAGAGAGCATACACCCATGGAGGGCTAGCCGGCAAATGTTATGAAGTAACTACTTTAGGGCCTCCTAATGTGGGCACTCCACATGGCCGCTCGAGCGACGGCGTGCTCACCAAAAGAAGAGAAATCAAAATTAGGATCCTGCCTCCACACGTTGTAAAGGGCACGGTCTATGGACCTGCGCTCGGTGGTAGCCTTCTTCGCCTCCAAGGAAGCATTTCTCTCCTGCGACGATTGAAGTTTGGCCCTGAGGGCCTCGACTTCGGCCTCCAACTGGGTAACTCTCTGCTGCGAAGCGGCCGCGATGGCCTTGGCCTCCTGGAGTTCACGCTCCAAGCAGGTAACCTTGTCCTGTAGCCCCTTGGTCTTGGCCTTTACTTCCTTCCTCTTTAGTATCAAGTTAGAAAATTTGGTCCGGACCTTTGATAACTTAGCCTTAGTTTCATTAAGCTCTTTCTCGAGCTCCTGGACCCGGGCTGTAAGGCAGTCCCTCTCAGCAGTAGACGCGGAGAGGTTGCTGGACGAGTCAGCAAACCATAGAGCCACGGTATAGGCCTGCACAAGAAATTTAACGGCATCAAAAATAAGTAACAAAAATAAAAACGCATGTACATCTATACATAATAATGCCGACGCAAGGTGCAGGAACTCACCCAGGCCATGGCGCGCCTTAGGGTTTCCCCAAGGTTTGACTAAGTCACATTCCCAAGGCCATTCCAGTCGGATACAGGGAGGCTCGAGGCAAGTTGGGTGTATCGCTGTCCATAAGACGTTGCCATCCGAGTAACCCAGGGCTCCCCATCCGTACTAGGGGCACCTGGCTGGATAAGGACAGACGACCCACTGGCCGAGGCGGGAGGGGGCGCGGTGAAAGTGGAAAACTGAGGCTCTGGTAGATCAAAGGGAGGCTCTGCAAGGTCGGCGTAATCTACCCCCGATCACCCAGGGTTGAGAGGAGCCTAAGGAAAGGCGTCGCAGCCCTCAGGGCCAGGGGAAACATAACACCCCGGTGCGACATGCTGGTCCTGAGGTGGGAAGGCCATGTCCTGGTCATAGGAGTCATAAGGGGGGCATCCCCCAGGGGACAAGGGTCGCTGGTGAGGTCCCCCACATTCAAGGGGGGCTTCCCCCAGCTCCTCCTCAGCCTCACCATCGTCTGGGAAAGGCTCAGCCGATGCAGCCATTGTCTTCTTAGACCCAGTAATCGACCACAAGAACTTGGGGTCCGAGACCAGGGAGAGCGGGAGGCGGTTGAGATTTTCCATGGTGAATAAGAATGCCGCCTTCTTCATGGCAGGGTCAGCATTAATGAGGGCATTCACGGCCTCCGCCTCCGACCCAATGACCGAAGGAACAACAAATTTCTCTGCATGATACACGCCATTGTCAGTGCAAGCAGGAATACAAAATAGTAAGTTCTAACAAGAAGAAAAGGAGGACCAGGGTACTTACTGGGGCTGGCGCGGAAGTGTTCACAGACAGAAAGAGGGCCCTCTACGAAGAAAAAGTCTTACTTCCAAGACCCTGTATTGGACACTGAGCCCTATATCAAGGGGAGCTCGTTATTGGCCTTCTGCAGATAGTAGAAGCCCTTGGACTTGGGGGATCCCATGAGGTTGTACATGAAGTGCACCTCTTGCGTCGTAGGAGCACAGTTAGACAATTCCTCGAACGCCACAAAAAGGCAACTTAGGGTCAACCAACTGTTGGGTGACAGCTGAAGGGGGGCCAGGTCGAAATAGTTAAGGACCGCTACGAAAAACGGGTGTAAGGGAATGGTGCCACCCACCTTCAAAATGTGTTCGCTCAAAGCCACAAGACCCTTCCTAGGGCGGTCGGCCCAGCATGTCTCCTGAGGAGCATATAAGGCGTATTCTGGGGGAACACGGTAGTGCTTCACGATTTCCTTCAATTTATTCGCGGACACATGCGACACCAGCTTAGACGCCAGTAAAGGAGCGTCGTCCTATTCCTGGATAGATACCTGTCGACGTGCCTTCGGCATATCTGCAAAATTAAAAGAAAAAAGTGAGGAAGAGGCAGAACATTTGACCCTCCATTTTTTCTTCCTAGCAAGAGTTTTCCATCGAGGGAGTGACGGCGGAAGCGCTGAGCTAGGAAAAACCGAGACTAGGGGCTGAGGAGAAGCGGTAGCAGCCCCATGACCGTCATCAGGCAAGGATGGGTTGGGAGGTTCTGGCGGAAGGTGTCCCTCCATAAACTATAACTCCCACTACAATTCAAAAAGGGTCATCCTAAGGCTCGCTACATGGTCACTAAGGTCTGGGGGGGGGGGGGGAAGGTCCTCTGTCTCCTCTCGACACCGAGTCAATTTCAGTCTCCACTACCCAAATTTTATGCCTAAGTTCAGCCATGTACTCAAGGTGGCGGATGCGGGCCTGCCTTAAGGAGTCATAGTCCTGGTGAGGATTGCCCTCAGGGGACTCTGAGTCTGAGGACAGGTCAATAAACTCAGCCCCCGGAGGTAGGTCAGACGGGTCGTCACTGGCCATGAGACCTCGTCCCGAAAGCGAAAAGGGGTTCGCGTATAAATGAGGGGATGGCTACAAAACACAAAGGAATAGGCTTAATATCTCTAGATGCAAGCGTCCTAAATGGCCCACTACAGGGTATAAAAAAGAGGGGCATGTATATGGTCAAACTCACTATATGCTCAGGCTAAGGTACCTCATCCCGAGTAATGCTAGTTTGGACCCGATAAAAAAAAAAGAAAAAGGGAGAGAAAATATACCTCAAGCGGTTAGGATGGAGCGTAGTTGGGGTCGAAGGGAGGTCGAGGGGCGAAAAGCACCAAAAGGTCGAAAGTACGCGTCTGCAAGAATAAACCCAAAAGGAGGTGTTAGCCTCCAAATAGACATACCAAGAAATTAGCTTATATAAAAAAAATGAAGTGAAAAAAAATAAAACAAATGAAACTTTGGCAAAAGTGAGGTTGTGGGGGATTGAACCCCTTACCTCTTGAAAGAGGAAGGATTCTCCAAACCACTAAGCTAAGGAAGAAAGGTGAAAATATGAGGCCTTGCATGAAGGCCTATTTATAAGGATCAAGGAGAATAGTCTACAAGAGCACCTAAAGGTACTCTCCTAGACTGGGGGCAAGTGTTGATGCTCAAAATCTCACCAAGGAGAAATATGAGATCAATCCCATGAGGTCCCCATTTACACGACATAGATGCCAAGATGCCATGGCCTCGCTTGGCCACCCAGACGCGAGACTCCATGGCCTCGCTCGGCCACACTCGGCCACCCCGACGCGAGACGCCAATGGCCTCGCTAGGCCTCGCTCGACCAACCAGGCGCAGACACCATTGGCCTCACTCGGCCACGCCCAGACGCGAGACGCCATGGCCTCGCTTGGCCACGTTCGGCCACCCAGACGCGAGACGCCTTCGGCCTCGCTAGGCCTCGCTCGGCCACCGAGGCATGGACACCATTGGCCTCGCTCGGCCACGCCCAGCTGCCCAGACGCGAGACGCCATGGCCTCTCTCGACCATGCTCGGCCACCCAGACGCGATATGCCTTCGGCCTCGCTAGGCCTCGCTTGGCCTCACCATCAGATGGCCATACGGATGGGCCACGCGCAGGAGGCCTCGCGAAGGGGGCTCGTGGGCGTCATGGGAGCCATGCCACCAAAGGGTTCGTGAGAGAGGCATCTCGCCTCATACCCTTAGACTTCTGGCGGGGTCACATGCTTGTTACCCACGCTCGTGGGTGGCCTCGGGGTGCTTAAGGCATCTCATGTCAAGGACCCAAGAGCCTCGCCTCACGCCACCCCCGTTACGTGCACCAAGTGTCTCGTTCCCTATACCTTGGGGCCCCAATGCTCAGGGGTCCGGGTACAAGTTGAGTGGAACGTACTTGTGCGATCTCATACTGGGTACGGCCCTCAAGACCTTGTATGTCGAGTACGGACACCCGTACCAGTGGGGTAGTGGGAATGCTGGAATAAGAGTTGTGGCCCGTACGTCTACGGCCAGGAGTCAAGGTCGACACCCCTACCACCTGCGCCACTATGTCTGTCCCCACTCCACTGACATGGGTACGGACAAGTAGTGGAGACATCCTTCTGACGCCTGCCCCTGTACTGGATGCACGACCACAACTTCTGAAACCACTCTCCTGACAGAGTACTTATGTACCACTTGGTCTCCTGTACCACATGGTCTCCTGGACCACCATGTACCCAGGGCCATTAGAGCCTACTATAAAATGCACTCTAACTCCACCTGAAAAGGGGTTGGAAAATTTACTGTCGCAAGTGCTTGAGAGTGAATGAAAGATTGATTTCTCCATTGTTGTTCTGTCATTGTTCTTGAGTTATTACTTAAATTTCTACAGCTTTTTCATTGACTATCTTTACTTGATAATTTTTTCCACCTCAACTTAGTTGATGAGTTCTCACTGTCAACATATGTGTTATGATATGTTTCTGTGATATATTATGTTATGATGATATGTTATATATGTATATGAATATGTTTTATGTTATAGTCACTTGGGTTAGTTGCTTAGATAGCAAATCAAATCCCCAGATTTTATCATTATCGTAGATTAGAGTTATGATTTACCCTACCTCGATTAGTAGTCAAAGGACCTAGATGGGTTATCATTTACTACCTTGTGATCTAACCTACCTCGATTAGTAGACTGAGGACCCAGATGGTTTTATCACTTGCTACGGTAATGAGTTAATGGCCATTAATATTGTAGTCCTATATGATATGCGTTTTTACGTCATATGTTTTATAGTATATGTTTTATGATTTATGATATATGATATATGTTTTTATAATCATATGTTTTATAGCGTATGTTTATATTATAGTCTTGTGTTTATGACTTATGATCTGTGTTTTTAGTAGATTTTCCTTGCTGGGCATTAGGCTCATTCCTTTATTTTAGTGTGATGCAGCAAAATGATTATGGAAGGTGGAAGGATTCTTGGCAGCTTGGCTTGTGTGTTGAGGATGAATGGAATGAATGGATTGCGTGTCGATCGAGGATGACGTTTATTTCAGTCTTTTGAATTATGTTTTCTTTTGTAATTCCGCATTTAGTTTTTGAACAATTGATTTAAAACTTTGTTTTTATGTTTTATTAAACAATGGGTACCCATACCACATTTTATATTTCATATTGTAATTTGCACAATATTTATTTTGGAGTTTTAATAAATTTATGATTATTTCTTATGTATGTTTTCTCCAAAAAGTAGTACTATGTCTAGTAGTTTTTTTAATGGTCCAAGGTCTTAGAAATACTTGGGTCATTACAAACTACCACGTATGCCCAGGTAGTGGAGAAGGCCCTTACAGGTGAAGGGGCCAAAGATCAGATTTGGTGAGAAGGCACCGCTAGGCGCAGTGCGTGGAGGATGGTGCCTCCTTTTACTGGATCCAGTCGAGGTAGTAGTCCAGTGAGCATAAGAGCAAGGCCCCAGATTCTTCAGTTCCTCCTGGGTCAGATAGGAGGGCATGGGGTGCTTTCAGTGGTCGTCAGGGCAGGGGAGACAACTAGAGGAGTTTCCCAGTGTGTCCTCGGTGTAGACGACGACATCAGGGAGAGTGCAGGATCATGGCAGGCTTTAAATGTTGGAGCATTAGTCAACCAAGGAAGGACTTCCCACAAGCCAGGAGAGAGGAACTGAAGCAAAGTGATAGCCTCTGTAACGTCCCAAAATTTCCTAATAAGGCTTAGGGTCTTGATTAGGGGGCCAGGATGGAAATATGGAATAATGTGTTTATTTGTTGTATTTAGTTGTGATTATGAGGATTATATGATTATATAGTTAGTTGAGCATGTTTAGAAATATTTAAATATGCATGTGGGCCCGCTTTTTATTAGAAGGGCAATTATGATAATTTGGCCTATTGTGGGCATAATTGTATATTTATGGGATATATGTGTGAGACCACATTATCATGTGGGTTTATTTGGGTTACTCAACACGAGGCGATCCTAGGGAGCAAGTTAGCGGGAAAGTCACAACTGGGCTCAATACTTGACTCAGGGCGAGTCGAGGGGTATTTTAGGTATTAGACATTTAATTGGAATATCAGGTAATGGAAAAGAATAATTGTAGATATATTTGAAGTTAGTGAGTTTAGGAGGGAATATTGGTGAATTTGACCATTTTTCCCTCGGGGATGTTTTTGGTACCCAGAGCATCGGGATTAACTTAAGTCACTTAACTTAGGGAACTAAAGACAAAAGAAAAACAAATAAACACACACTCAGAAGCTTTGACCGACCCTCTCTCCTTCTCTTGCACTTTTGTGCTCTCAAAGCTTTCCTAAGCAAACCATTGTGGAACTAAGGAACTTTTGGGCTAGAAATCAGAGAATTGAAGCTTAAACTTGGGGGATTAATTCTATTGCAGTTTGTGGGATTAATCATTAGCGGAGGTAAGCTCTAGACCATGGTTTTGTCTTTAAATTTTGTGTTTCCATGGCTATGTTAGTGTGTTCTTGAGGTGTTCTTGAACCATCTAGCTTATGAATTGAATTGGTCATTTAATGAGTTTTAGGACTGAATTTTTATTGGGTTTTGTTGTTGGGAACATGTTAGAACTATTCTGGTAATTGAAGTATAGCTTTGGGGGAATTTTGGGTTAGTTTGGAGTGGATTTTGCTACTGAAAATTGATAAATTTCTGGGTTCGAGGGGCCAAGTCACGGCTGTGTTCATGAGGGGTCGCGACTTACATTGAGCCCAGAGCCTTGGGGAACCCTCTTCCTGGGAGGGCGCACCGCGACCCGTTAGGGCAAGTCGTGGCCCGTGCCCTTGACAAAGGGGAGGAGGTTGCTTATCAGAGGGGCATGCCATGACCCACAAGGCCAGGTCACGGCCCGCCTGGGCGTTTTGGCCTTGGGAAGTTTGTTTTAAAAAGGGAACCTTTTTCTTAGGGCTCGAGATCGATTCCACTACCCGGTTTAGCAAAACTCGAGGCCCCGAAGGCTAGGACGTGGTCTGGGAGCCTTTATTTGCTTGTTATTGATGGAATCCTATATTATGGTTGTAATTAGGTTATCGTTAAGGGCTTGGAACAGGGATGGTGCTCAAGGGTCGTTCTTATTTACGCTTATTCAGACCTGAGGTAAGAACACTGCACCCAATACGTGTTATATGTGATTAGGGCTTGGTCCGACTGTTATCAATTATATTGATTATGGTTTGGGCCCCAAGGACATTTATATTTAAGCCTTTGCTTTACTTGTTGGTTGATATCTGCTTAAGTGCTTAATGGATGTTGTGTGAATTCTGTGGTTAGGGCATGAGGCCCCATTTATTAAGTATGATTAGTATTGTGAAAATGGTTATTCGATGGTGTTATGTGATTAACATGCATGCATACTTATTGGTTGGGAGATGCCTAACCATATCTGTTTCTGTATTGTGGTATGTATTTCCTAGATCAGGGCTTAACTTATTAGGCAAGGACGGCAATAGCGCGCTACGCGCTGGCCGAAAGGCTTAGGCCTAAACCAGCAACGTATTATTACGTTGGCTGACCCTATGGTTGATGAAACATTAAAGCGCCAGGTACGCTGGACTAGCTCTATGGCTATTTACTCAAGGCTTAGGGCAAAAGCCCCAGGCGACTCTATGGTCACGTAACTTGGGCATAGGGCCCCGGGATTGACTCTATGGTCAATTGTTTAGGGCAACAGCCCTAAATTGGTCCAATGACCACTTATTTGTAACTGAATGACGCTATTTGTAGGTTATTACTGTTGGACGTGCTAGATAAGTATCTGGAAGTTTATATTCTCTGTTTATGCACATGTTGAGTTTTATTGCTGAGCCTTGGCTCACGGGTGCTTTGTGGTGCAGGTAAGGAAAAGGGAAAGCCTGACCAGCCATGAGTTGGAGAACTTTGATGGCAGTGTGTACATATGCAGCTGCTCGACCACCACGACCGGGGATATCTCAAAGGAACTAGGTTTATAGCCTTGTTTTGCCGCTTAGGCCGGCTGAATGTAGTTTTTGATGAATATTCACATTTTTTAAAGTTGGTTGTAATATTTTGGGATCCCATGTTTGTGTGAAACTTTTTATATAAAAGTCAACGATTCATTTAACCAAAAATTGTAATCCTAACCCTTAACATTAACCTTAGTTACACATTCTAAACCAGATGACTTTGTTAGCAAGTCTGACACAATTTAAAGTACAGAGTGTAACGGTCCTGAATTAGGAGGATGTTACAACCTTGCTCCTGGCAGAGTGTTTACCTTGACCCAGACTGAGGCTGAGGCTAGCCCCTCGGTTGTGACAAGTCAGATTTCTAGTGATGGTTCTTCTTTTACTACATTGATTGACTCCGGGGTTACTCATTCATTTGTATATGCTAGAGTGATAGATCAGCTGTGTAGACCTAGTGATTTGTATGCTAGGGGATTTCAGACTTTGTTGCCGACTGGGGAACTGGTAGTCTCTAAGAGATGGGTTAGAGCATTGCCATTAGAGATAGACAGTAGAGATTTTTTGGTGTACCTAATGGAGTTTGTGATGGATGAATTTGATATGATCCTAGGGATGGAATGGTTATCAAAGTACGGAGCGGCGATTAACTACAAGCGCATGATGGTGACCTTTGAACCGGAAGGGGAGGTACCCTTTGTATTTGGGAGACAGTGAGTGGACCGCGAGTACTTATGATTTTGGCACTGAAGGCTAGAGACCTGATGCAAGGGGGTTGCATGGGATTTTTAGCGAGCGTTGTGGATACTTCTAGAGTTATTTCGGTTGGATCAGATGAGACCAAATTAGTACGTGAGTTTCCTGATTTGTTCCACGCAAACTTGCCAGGGTTACCACCGTATCGAGAGACCGAGTTTTTCATAGAGTTGGCGCCAGGGGCGGAGCCAGTATCTAGGACACCTTATAGAATGGCTTCGGCAGAGTTGAAGGAACTAAAGATTCAGTTGCAGGAGTTACTGGATTTAGGATTCATCAGACTGAGTTTTTTGCCATGGGGTGCTCCAGCTTTGTTCGTCAAGAAGAAGGATGGATCCGTAAGGATGTGTATTGACTACAGAGAATTGAACAAGTTGACCATTAAGAACAAGTACCCATTGCCTAGGATCGACGACTTGTTTGACCAACTACAGGGGAAGACAATGTTCTCCAAGATTGACCTTCGGTCAGGCTACCACCATTTAAGGATTAAAGAGGAGGACATACCAATAACCGCATTCTGCATGAGATATGGACACTATGAATTCCTCGTCATGTCCTTTAGATTAACTAATGCCCAACAACCTTTATGTACTTGTTGAGTAGGGTCTTCAGGGATTATTTGGACAAGTTTGTGATCATATTTATTGATGACATACTAGTGTACTCTCAGTCAGAGGTAGATCATGAGCAGCATATTCGCTTGGTACTACGGCGGTTGAGAGAGCCCAAGTTATATGCTAAGTTTAGCAAGTGTGAGTTTTGGTTACCCCAAGTAACATTTTTGGGTCATATTTTCAGTAAGGAGGGGATTCTGATTGACCCAAGTAAGATTATGCCAGTGAGAGATTGGCCCAGGCCGAGCATTGTAGCAGAGGTTAAGAGTTTCTTGGGATTTGAAAGGTACTATAGGCGGTTTGTTGAGGAATTCTCTATAATAGCCACACTGTTGACCGAACTGACATGTGTGGACAAACAGGTGTGAGTTGAAGCGGCGACTGATCACCGCTCCAGTATTAAGTCTGCCGTCAGACAATCAGAAGTTTGTAGTCTACTATGATGCTTCCAGACAAGGTTTGGGGTGTGTATTGATGCAAGTTAGAAAAGTAATAGCCTGAGTATCGAGACAATTGAAGGGTATGAGTAGAGGTATCCCACACATGATTTGGAATTGGCATCGGTAGAATTTGCACTAAAGGTTTTGAGACATTCTTTGTATGGTGAAAAGTGTGAAATGTACACCGAACATAAGAGTTTGAAGTACTTCTTTACTCAGAAGGATCTGAATATGCGCCAGAGGCACTGGCTGTAGTTTGTAAAGGATTATGACTGTGATATTCTATACCATCCTGGGAAGGCCAATGTGGTGGCCGACGTGTTGAGTCTGAAGGTCCCAGGACAATTATTTAGTTCGAGGCAGATATCAGATAGGTTGGCTGAAGAGATGACTAGAGAAGGTATTGAGTTGGTAGTTAGTCAGCTATCCAACATCACTCTTCATTCCACGCTCCTTGAGAGGATCAAGGAAGAACAAGGGGAGGAGCCCCAGTTGAGAGAACACACAGAGGGAGTCTTAGCCAGAGCGACTAAGGACTTTTCTATTTCAGAGATGGGTTTGTTGAGATACAAAGGTTGGATTTGCGTTTTGATGGATTCCGGTATCTGGCAAGAGATTTTAGATGAGGTTCATACCACTCCATATTCCTTACATCCGAGTACGACGAAGATGTACCAAGATTTGAGAAACATGTATTGGTGTCCGGGAATGAAGAGGGATGTGGTGAATTATGTGGCCATGTGTTTGACTTGTCAGTAGGTAAAGGCTGAACATTAGAGGCCAACAGGGTTGCTGTAGCCTTTAGGGATTTCGGAGTGGAAACGGGAGGATATCACCATGGACCTTGTGGTTGGATTACCAAAGACTATGGGACAACATGATTCAGTGTGGGTGATTGTGGATAGGTACACAAAATCAGACCACTTCTTGCCTATTATGACAACTTATACAGTGGAACAATATGTTGAACTAAATGTGAAGGAAATTATACGACTACACGGGGCTCCGAGGTCAATAGTATCCGATAGGGACCCCACCTTACCCTTGAAGTATTGGGAGAGCCTGGAGAAGGCCATGGGTACACAGTTGCGATTTAGTACCGCATATAATCCTGAGACAGATGGACAGTCTGAGAGGATGATTCGGATACTGGAGGATATATTGCGAGCATGCGTTCTGGATTTTGGGGGATCTTGAAGTATCTCCCTGTGATTGAGTTTTCGTACAATAACATTTATCAGGCGACTATCGGAGTGGCTTCGTATGAGATGATTTATGGGAAGAAGTGTAGATCACCCATTCATTGGGATGAGACAGGTGAAAGGAGGTATTTTAGATCTTATGGTTGTTCAGAGAACCAATGAGGTGATTGAGAATATTAGAGCTCGAATGCTCACCTCCAAGAGTCGACAGAAGAGTGACTCAGACATGAGACCCATGAGCGTAAAATTTCAAGTCAAAGATCATGTGTTTCTCAAAGTTTCTCCCTTGAGAGGGGTGAAATGGTTTGGAATAAGGGGAAAGCTGAGCCCTAGGTTTGTTGGCCCCTTTGAGATTTTGGAATGGGTTACAGAGGTAGCCTAAAAATTGGCGATGCCTCCAGCTCTATCGGGGGTACAAAATGTGTTTCACGTATCCATGCTCCGAAAGTATGTGTCAGATTCTACACACGTGCTGGGTTATGAGAACCTGGAGTTGGATCAAGATTTATCATATGAAGAGAAGCTGGTTTAGATTTTAGACCAAAAGGATAAAGTCTTGCAGAGGAAGACCATCACCTTAGTGAAAGTGCTATGGAGGAACATCAGAGTGGAATAGGCGACTTGGGAGCTTGAGATAGATATGCGGGATCAGTATCCCGAGTTATTCAGGTAAATTTCGAGGACAAAATTTATGTAAGGAGGGGATAGTTTTAGCGTCCCAAATTTGTTAATAAGGCTTAGGGCCTTGATTAGCGTGTCGGGAGGGCAATAAATTATTTAATTATGTTAATATGTGAATTAAATGATTATATGATTAGAAATACATGTTTAGGTGAATTAAATATGCATGCGGGCCTCATTTGGTTATTAGGGGCATATTTGTAATTTTAGCCCGTTGACGGCATAAATGTGATATATTTGTGTATTGTGATTATTACCACGAGGGTGTGGTGATATTTTTGCGACATGCGATCCAAGACGATCCTAGGGAGTAGAATTGTTAAATAGTCACAACGGGGTCAAATACTCGGCTCGAGAGGAGCCTAGGGGTATTCTGGGAATATAGTATGTATTCGGGAACTACCGGGTAACAAGTAGTAATTTAGCAACTCTTTGGACATGTCGGGATTAAACGAGGATTTATAGGAACACCCGAGGATTTAGCAAGATGTGGAAATTGACGAAATTGCCTTTGGTGGCACTAAAGGATTAGGATAGGCTTAAGGGTATTTTAGGCATTTTGGAGACTTAGGTGGCTGAGGATTGGCTGAAACTGATCACAAGAAGACACCTCTAGAATTAAGAAAAAAGACAGAAATAGAAACTTTCTCTCAATCTCTCTCTCTCTCTCGGTTCTCTCTCCCTCTTTTGGTGCTTGAAGGCTGAAGAATTCTTAAGGATCTAAGCTAAGGAATTGAAGTTTAGATAAGGGTACAAATATACCAGAGGTAAGGATACCTTAATGAATTCTCTAAGTAGTTTACTGTAACGTTTGGTGTGATAGCCTAGTTTCTATTGTGATTAAATTTACGTGTTAAGCTTAGGTTGTGATGGGGTTTTATTGAGTCTTTTGGATGTTTGAATCAATTATGTTGTTTCGATATAAATCCTAGGCTGAATTC
The DNA here is from genome assembly GCF_963169125.1 of Humulus lupulus. Lineage (NCBI taxonomy): Eukaryota > Viridiplantae > Streptophyta > Magnoliopsida > Rosales > Cannabaceae > Humulus > Humulus lupulus. The sequence goes on from NC_084793.1 coordinate 71,403,308, forward strand.
TAGGATTTAGGCTCGGAATTGGTGAGTTTCAGTTAGGTTGGCTCGTGAAATGTTTGGGAAATTCTGGGTTTAGCAGCTCGAGCAACGACCTTGTTCATCAGGCGTCGCAGCCCACTTGAACGTAGAGGCCTGGGGGCCTCAGAAAACTGCCCAAGTGCTGCAGTGTAGGGTATAGCGCATCGTGGCCCGTGTCCTCCAGCATGGAGGGCTTTGCCCTCTGACTAGTATCAGGTCGCAACTCTAGAGGGCATTCCACGATCCTAAATAAGGAAGAAAGGGTTAATGGAGGTTTTTAAGCTTGGGAACTCGAATGTTAAGGCTCGGGAAGGATTCTACTACCCAGTTTAGTAGAATCCAAGATCCCGGAGGCTATATAATATTCTGAAGTTATTTATTGGTTTAGAACTTGATGGATGGTTATTATGAATGTGTTGTGACTAGGTTTTCAACAAGGCTCAGATTAGGGGGCTGTGCTCGAGATCGCATTGGCTTATCAACTCGAGACACAGGTAAGAAAATTGTTGTACCCGTAGAGCAGGGCACGACCCTATTGTTTGTGTTTTAGGGCACAACCCTATTGTTTATGCCTAATATATGTGTCGATATATGTGATTATTATGCTATGTTATGCATGTTTGTGAATGAACGGCGAAGGCTGGATACGATGAAGGCCGGGAACGACGAAGGTCGGGAACGGCACGAAGCCAGATACGACAAGGGGCTGGGAACAGCGTTAAGCATGCTGAGTGTAGGCCGCTAGGTTGAGACCCTCCTAGGGTGATGTATCCACCCGCTCGGTGAAGACCGCGAACCCAGGGCCTGGTAAAGCGCCTGTGACGGCATAGGTCGCTATGTGTTTAGCTTGTTGGATGTTTCGTTGTATTATGTGGAATGTTATGTTATATGTTGAGTTTTCTTGATGGGCTTTGGCTCACGAGTGCTCTATGGTGTAGTTAAGGGCAAAGGAAAGTTCAACCAACCATGAGGATAGAGAGCGTGGAGCAACGAGTACATGTCCGGCCTACCTGGCTGCCACTGCCAGGGTTATTTTTGGGAATGTATAGTAATGAACTGATTTGTCGCTTAGGACGACTGTAATTATATTTTTGAGTTGTAATATATTTTCTAAACATTATTTTGGGATCCCAATTGTATAACTTTTATGATTTCAATGAATGCCCAAATTTTTATAATTATTGTCATTAAACAGGTTTTTTTTTTCAATTTAGTCACACGTTTAACCTAAAAACTCGATTAGCGAGCTAATGGCACATTTTAACTCACATAGTAGAGGCTCTAAGGAAGTAGGGCGTTACACTTACCCCTTGCATTGTCTAGTGTACACAACATATTTCTTATTTCTTTGCCGACAAAGTATGTATCAGATGGGACTCATGTATTGAGTTACGAGGATATGGAATTGGAGACATATTTGTCCTTTAAGGAACAACCAGTTTATATTTTAGACAAGAAGGACAAGGTCCTAAGGAACAAGACTATACCTTTAGTTAAGGTATTATGGAGGAGCAACAAGGTCAAGGAAGTGATCTGGGAACTGGAGGCAGATATGCAGAATCAGTACCCCGAGCTTCTCAGGTAAAATTTCGAGGACGAAATTTCTTTAAGGAGGGGATAGTTGTAACATCCTAAATTATCTAATCAAGCTTAAGGGCTTGATTAGGGGGCCAGATGGCGATTTATGTGAATTATTTGATACTATGACTCGATATGCATGTTTAGGTGTATTAAATATCCATGTGGGCCCGTTTCTTATTAGAAGGGCAATTCTCGTAACTTGGCTCATTATGGTTATACTTGGCATGTATGTGATATATGTGTGAGACCACATTATTAAGTTGGTATATTTGAGTTACTCGTCACGAGACGATCCTAGGGAGCAAGTTAGCGGAAAAGTCACAATAGGACCCAATACCCGACTTGGGTTGAGTCAAGGGGTGTTGGGTATCTAGTCCATTACGGGGTTATTGGGTAACGGGAATGAATATTAGAGGATGCATTTGGTATTAGTGAAATTAGGAGGGAATTTCAGGAGTATTGACCATTTTTCCCTTGGTGACGTTTTTTGGGACCCCGAGCCTCAGGATTTACTTAGAGTTACTTATAGTCTAAGTAACCTCACAATTACACAAACACAGAAAAACAGAGAAAATACATTTCCCTTTTCTCTCTCTCTTGGTTACACTATTATTTTTCAAATTTCTTTAGAATTTATGCGGCTTAACAAGAATCGAGGCTAGCTTGGGCTCAGAATTTCTTGGGGAAAGACTCACCATCGATTGGGGCAACAATGGTAACGATTTCCATCCCTAAATCCTTGTTTTCTAGTATTTAGTTGAGTTTTTGTAGTTTAGAAAACTCAGCTCTGATTTTGGGATTTGAAGGGGTTTTGACCAAGCTTTCGCTTGGGTTTTGTTGGACTTGATTTGCTTAATTGATTGGGGGTTTTACTTTGTGTTTTAGCTATGTTGGGATAGGTTTTTGGAGGGATTTGTCTTGAAGAAAGTAGAGAAAAAATAGGGTTTTCATGTCGAGCTGCGGCCCTGTTCTTGGGGCGTCGCGGCTTTCTTGAATGTTTGAAGAAGCTAGTGCCTTCAGACCATTTGAGCCATGGCGCCTGCTAGGGAGCGGCGTGGCGCAGGTTGAAGCATGGGAGAGCTTCAGTTCTCTGACTTGGGGTGGGCTGCAATTCCTTTGTTTTGAGCTGCGACGCTTAAGGGTTTTGGAGCCCCGGGAGGGTTTTTCAGTGAGCGAACTCAAACCTAAGGGCTCAGGATTGATCCTACTACCCGATTTAGTAGAATTCTATGTCTCGAAGGCTAGGAGTCAGTCCGAAAGCCTTTATTCACTCGTTTTGATGAGATTCTCTATTGGTTGTGACTAAGTTATCGCTAGGGGCTCGAAACCAAGATCATTCTCAAGAGTCATTCTTAATACACTTTGCAGTCGGACCTAAGGTAAGAAAACTGCACCCGGTCTACATTTAGGGCTCGAACTGATTATAGTACAGGGTTAACGTTATATCGAGAATGTTTTATTAAATACATAGAATGTGTTGTGTTGCCTACGTCATGTAATAACGGTTGGTCTCTAAATTTATTGGGGAGGCTCAGCTTATAAGCGGAAGGTTCATCTGTGTTATCTAATGAAGGGCTTGGCTTAATAGTCAAGGGTATAGTCGGTTTTAAGAGACTCGACTTGTAACGCCCTACTACCTTAGAGCCGTTACTAAGTGAGTTTAAAATGGAAATTGTGCAACTAACTGACTCTTCGAGGTTTCTAAAACCAAAAGTGTGACTAAACCAGAGGTTAAGGCTGTAATCTTTGAAAATGCTTAGTTTCATTGAAAACATTAAGTATCAAACATCCGGGATCCCAAAATAAGGTTTACAAAATATTTACAACTCAAAAATAGATTTACACTTGATTAACTATCAAAAGAATAGGTTAATACAACCATATTCAAAACGCCCCCAACCAAAGCAGTCGGACAGGCCGAACATGTACGCGTTGCCCCCACGCTCTCCATACTCATGGCCGGTTGACTGACTCTTTGCTTTTACCTGCCACACAGAACACCCGTGAGCCGAAGCCCATCAAGAAAACTCATACAGTATATAACATATGCATAAAATATAGCTGACATATAATCCACTAATAAATAGGAAAACCATCAGACTGAACAAACACGGCCATGCCGCCCCAGAGGCCTTACCAAAGCCTGGGATCTCGGTCTTTACCGTAAGGATAACTCATGTATCCATTGGGTCCCACCCTGGCTACAAGCACTCCATGTGCTAAGTGTTACTTCCTGCCCCAAGGCCGTTCTCAGCCTTCGCCGCTCTCGGCCTTAGCCGTTCATTTCATTATAATCACACATATAGTACATTTCAAAATAATCATTCAAACATATAATAATTCATTTAAGGTTATACATTCGCACGTAATACAATCTAGGGCCATGCCCTGCAATAAGACTGTGGGCCCATGCCCTGTTCTCGGGTGCTACGGTTTTCTTACCTTTCAATTCGATAGCTTTGATCACCTGACTCCTCGAGCACGATCCCACTCGAGCCCTAGCGCTCACCTAAACAAAATCCGTAAGTCAAAGTCATTACCGAACCTCAAGTCCAAAACCTAGCCTCGGGACCAATCCCGAGCCCCCGGGAAGTCCTAGATCCACAAAACGAGGTGGTGGAATCGAGCCCCGAACCCTAGGTCAAAATCCCTCAAAAATAGCCCAAAAACCCCTTTCTGGGAACAGTGCAGCGCTACAGCGCTCTAAAGAGGGCGCTATAGTGCTACAAGCAGAACCAAACATCCCCAGAAATAGGGCCTAGCGCTACAGCGCCCAAAGACTAGCGCTGTAGCGCTAGTTGCAGACAGGCAACACCCAAAATCGTTTTCTGCGATTTCTTTCAACCATTTCAACCCCAAACTTGTCCAAATCTTTCCCAAACCCAAAAACAAACTTATCAACACCTCACACTCATCCCAAGCATCCCAAGAACTCATAACCCAAGCTCAAGCAACCCAAAACTCAAGATCTACCATAATGAACCCTAAACCCAGAAATTCAGTGAATAATCAAAGTTAAAGACTTAGAAATCATACCGTGGATGGAAATTCGACCTTGAGTTAAACCCTAGACCTCCTTAGCTTGCTCCTTCTCAACCTTGGCCTGAATTCCCCTAAAATCCCCATCAATTCAGCTTAGATACACAGCTCAAACCAGTCAAACCCTAAAACTGAAACTTCTAAAAACTTACCTCAATGTTTGATGTGTTCTTGCTAATCCCTTGCCAATCTTCAAGTCTAGCTTAGGATCCTTGATGCTCAGCCTATCCTAGCTCACCACTGAGCTTAGCTTCAAGAAAAATGAAGGGAAATGGTGGGAGAACCACAAACCGATCCTTTGAAGAAAACCCACACTATTTTTCTCTCTTTTCTTTTTCTTCCTTCTTTCTTTCTTTTTCTCAGCCTTATAACTCTATTCTACCAATCCCACTAAATATAAAGCTTCATTTAACTTATCTCTAAAAAGCCTAAAGACCAAAATGCCCTCCCTATTAATTCTAAACCTTTTTGTCCATGTAGGGCCATTTTAGTCATTTTACCCAATTCCCACTAATTCCTCGAGTGACTCTAATAATTTCCCGCTTGCTACCCAATACCTGATTAATCACCAAATATACATTCCTCATCATCAATATTAACCTCAATATATTTTCCAAATTCCCATTTAAACTCCCTAGGCTTGACCCAAGCCGGGTATAAATTCCCGCTTTGACTTTTCCGCTAACCCGCTCATTCTAGGATCGTCTCGAGTCACAGATCACAGATATCAACACAGTCATGCCCAAAATGGCCAAATTATAATTATGCCCTTTCTAACACAATCGGGTCTACATACATACTAATACACATAGCCATGCATCTCAAATAGTCAAATAGTCATATAACATGCTTTAAATCATAATCATGCATTTTACTCATTAAAGACACACACACAAATCCCATTATGCCCTCCAGGCACACTAATCCAGGCCCTTAAGTCTTATTAGCGAATTCGGGTTGTTACACGACTTATCAATCGAAGGTTAAGACTCGGCTTATCAGTCGAAGGTTAAGACTCGACTTATCAGTCGAAGGTTAAAGACATGACTTATCAGTCAAAGATTTGGAAGTCTCAACCTATTAATTGAAGGATAAAGAACTTGGCTTATGAGTCTAGAGTTTAGAGGCTCGACTTAGAAGTCGAGGGCGGTAATAGCATGTAGATCGTTGGCCGATAGGGTTAAGCCAACCCGGAAGCGAGATATACGCTTGAAAGCCTTCACGGACATCTCGAATGTTAAGCATCAGACCTGCTTGGCCAGCCCTAACGTTGGTTATGTGAAAGATGGGCACTAAGCTCAGGCGTGACTCTATGGTCACTTATTTGAGTGAATTGCATGCATGAGTAGCATTATTACTACTGGCATGCTAGTTATGATTCTGTGATCTAATAATGTACTGCTTATAATCATGTTTATGTTTTCTTGCTGAGCCTTGGATCACAGGTGTTAAATGGTGCAAGTAAAGGAAAGGAAAAGTTGGATCAGCCACCAGTTGGAGAGCTTCAGGGATAGAGTGTACATATGTGACCTTCTCGTCCGCCATGGTCGAGGCTATCAGTTGGAACTAGGGTTGGACCCTGATTTTGTTTCCTTGGTCAGCTTTTGTATTCACTTTTGGGGTTTTGTAACCGTTTTAAACTATGATGGGATCCCATGTATCGAAGTTAAAATCTTTTAATGAAATGGTTGACCTTTGACTGAAATTTTTAGTACCTAAGCCTATTGTAACGACCCAAATTCAGTGTTAAGGCTTAGGGCCTGGAGTAGTATGCCTGGAGGGCATAATGGGATTTGGTGTGTGTCTTTATTGAGCTTAATGCATGATTATGATTTATTGCACGTTATATGACTATTTGATTATTTGAGATGCATGACTATGTGAATTAGTATGCATGTAGAACTTATTGTCTTAGAATGAGCATGATTGTAACTTGGCCATGTTAGGGCATAACTGTGATAATTGTACTATGTGAATTGTGCCATGTGAGTGTGGTGTTATTATCAGGATGCACGCATCGAGACGGTCCTAGTGAGCCAATTAGCCTAAAAGTCACAACGGGATGTTGTACCCGGCTCGGGAGGAGCCTAGGGGTACTTCGGGAATCTTATAAAGTTGAGTTGAGAATGAGTGGTTAGTTATTGGTAATTGAGTAACCTGGGTAACTGTTTGTAACTGCTTTGGGTAACAAGTTTTAGATAGAAAATGGTAGAAATGAAATAGAAGTGAAAGGACTTAGGTGCCCTTGAAGGTTTAGTTAGGAAGGGTTATGAAGAAGGGGTAAAATGGTCTTTTGGCTAGGGTAATAGACATTTTGCAGCTGGGATTTAGGGGGGTACGGTTTGGGCATTTGGGTTCACTTGTGGTTTTGATAAAATTAGAAGAGAAGGAAAAGAAGAGGAGAGAAAGGCTAGGGCAAGAAGAAGGAAGAAGAAGAGGTGTAGAAGGGGCTGAAGTGGGAAGCTTAGGAGGAGATCAAGGAAACTTTTAGGGTGGATTCTTCTCTTGAGGTAAGGATCTTATGCTTATTTAAGTTTGTTTTTTGTGTTGGTTGAGGAATTTAATGCTTGAGTTAAGATTTTCATGGGTTTTGGTTTGGGTTGCTGAATTTGAGGTCAATGGTGTGGATCTTGGGTGTGTTGATGTTTTGACCTTGATCCTAGTGTTTGTAGGGTGTTAGATTGTTCATATGAGGTTTGGATTTGAGTTTTGAGACTTAGGTATTGGTTTGGGGTGATTTGGAGAGGTTAAAGCTCGAGAAAAATTGCAGGAAAAACCCAGAATTCTGGGTCTACGAAGGTGTGCCGCGGCAGGGTTTTTGCGTGCCGCGGCGGGGAGCTTCTGACTGATGGGTGCCGCGGCACAAGGCAAATTTTCAGGATAGCTTTTTTGGCAATTTTAGGTCTTAGCTCCGGGGGTTCGGGGGATGCCTCCGGGGTGTTGTTTTAAGGTTTTAGAGGTCCCAGGAGTACGGAATCGGTCCCAGGAAGTGGTTTTGGCATGGTTAGTATTTAAAGTGTTTGGTGTGTGTGTTGTGACTAGGATTTCGGAGAGGCTCGTGCTAGTGGACCGTGCTCGTGGCCGTGGTGCATCGGAAAGCTCGGGGTACAGGTAAGAAAACCGTAATACCCGGGAATAGGGCATGGCCCGAGATTGTGTTATGTGCAATGTTTAATCTTAAATGAATCATGACGTGTGTGAATGATTGTTTCGAATGTGCTATATGTGTGATTATAATGAAATGAACGGCATGGACCGAGGGCGGCATAGGCCGGGTACGGCCGTGGGGCCGAAAGTATCACTCAGCACATGGGATGCTCATAACCAGGGTGGGACCCAAGGGATACGTGAGTTATCCTCGCGGTGAGAACCGAAACCCCAGGCTTGGTAAGGCCTCTGGGGCGGCATGGCCGTACTTGTTTATTATGATGGTTTTTCCTATTTATCAGTGAATTATGTCAGCTATATGATTTGCATATGTTATGTGTTATTTGGGTTTTCTTGCTGGGCTTCGGCTCACGGGTGCTCTGTGTGGCAGGTAAAAGCAAGGAGTGAGTCAACCGGCCATGAGTATGGAGAGCGTGGGGGTGGCGCGTACATGTTCGGCCTGCCCGACTGCTTTGGTTGGGGGCATTTTGTATATGGCTGTATTTAACCATTCTTTTGATAGCTGATCAAGTGTAAACCTATTTTGAGTTGTAAATATTTTGTAAACCTTATTTTGGGATCCCAGATGTTTTATATTTAACGCTTTCAATGAAGTTAAACATTTTAAAAGAATACAGCCTTAAACTCTGGTTTAATCACACTTTTGGTTTTAGAAACCACTTTGAGTCAATTAAATGCACAATTCCTGTTTTAAACTCACTTAGTAACGGCTCTAAGGTAGTAGGGCGTTACACCTATGGTTAGTTTTAATTACACAATTTAAAATCAAATTACTCGTTTAGTAATTTAAACATTATTTAAACTACATAGTGTAATAGTCCATGATTAGTAGGATGTTACACCAGCCATGAGTTGGACGGCTTTGGATCGGGGTGTACATATTCGACTTGCTTGACCATCACGGTCAAGTTATTTCGAGGAACTTAGAACATTTTTTCGGTTTTGCCGCTTAGGTCGACTATTTTTGTAATTTTTAATATAACTATCTTTTGCTTATAAAACTTTGGGATCCCGTTTATATATTCAAACCTTTTAATGAAAAGTTTAATTTTGTTGACACTTTTTGTACCTAAACCATCATTTGATTTTAATTACACTTTTGAGTCCAAATGACTCACTTATCAAGTTAAACACTATTTTAAACAAATGGTGTAACTGTCCTTGATTACTAGGACGTTACAACTTGGTATTAGAGCTGCTAAGGCTTATGGTTCCTAAAGATTGACTAAACATGTACGCTCGCTGCTAAAGACAAGCTCGACTCATAGTTTGGTAATTAATATTTTGAATATGTGTTTGACTGCATAATTGAATGATATGCCTTATATGCATGCTAGGTTAGGGAGCATGAGATATACTGATAGGACCTGGCCCTTGACTACTATGTGAATAAGGGATGAAATGCTTTTAGCATTACTGTTGCATGTGGGTGTTGTGTTTGTTTGGTTAGGTCGTGGGACGGTCTAGAGGTGGTTGCCATTTCTTGACAAACCAGAGGCTTCGACTATAGAATTATTGGGAATAGAGCCTCTGAGGCAATTAATTAGACTTTATGACAAGATTGTGGAGGCAGGGTATGTGATAGTGGAACCTTCGATTAGTCCTCATGGAGTGGGAGCAAATGTTAACTGAGGTGTGAGCTAAATTACAGAGACATGAGGAGAGACAATAGATTCTTTCAAAGAATGATGCTCAGCATGTGATTCCTACACCAATAGGTTTGGTGGTGCAACTTAAAGTAAGGAAATCAATTGGAACCATTGTGAGAAAGGTTCTGAAAGTAACACCCTTTAGTTTTGAGGGAGACATAGATTCAATTATAGCGGAACTAAACATCGAATAAGTATTAATAGTTCCATCCTAAATTTTGCGAGGATGGTGGGTAATGATAGAATGGCTTATGCCAAGTTTATCCTACAAGTCAATGCTCGTATAGAATGGGAGGTTGTATCTCATGTTGGTTTTTATAGATCAAATCAGAGATTATACGCAGCGGAACAACAATCAAAATTGATAATTTAATCCCACAAGATTTCAAGATCTACTTCTTTACATACATATATATATATATTGAATCAAAGATATGAATAGAAAATTAGCTCAAGTCCTTCCTTGCTGCTATCTTTTTGTATGGAAAAAATCATTGAGATCTCACACCAAGATCTTCCAAAATGTTCTTAGCACACAAAGAACGAGTGTGGGCTCGCTATACAAAATAATAGGCAAAATTTATTTATCAGATGTTCTCAACACTTGAGATCTGATAAAGTTTGGACCGAAGTCTGTGAAGAACATTGGCCTATGCTTGTATCACTGTTCTCTTTCTCTCAGAAAGATTTCACGATATATTTTCTATCCATGAAAAGTATTGTTCTGAAAAAACTGATATCCAATATTTAATATATTCAATATATTAAAAATAAAATATTAATTATTTTAAACAATTTGAAAATAACTAATCAGTTATCAGATTTTGTTTAAATAATAATAGTTTAATCATATTAGAATATCTCATTATTTATTTAATATTTAAATAACTAAAATTGTGGAACTAAGAAACTACCAAGAGCTTCTTATGCGTGTAGCACAGTGACTGTGCACTGTGCTACACGTGTACCACATGCCAGGGAAGGCATGTGATTTTTCTCAATTTTTATTATTATTTAAATACCAAAAATAAATTAATTAAAAATTAATTATATTTTTGTTAAATCAAATAATTAATTAATTACACATAATTATACAATAATTATGTTTAATGCATAGAAAAATATTTTACTTATCAAATAAGTCATTTTGCCCATTTTTGTATTTACCTTTGTCAGTGTTTGTTTGAGTGATTTCAGGGACCATGGACCTATAACATTAAGCTCCAATAAATTAAAACTAAATAATGAAATATTTAATCATTATAGTTAATTTATTAATTTTGATATTTCTCCACTATAAATTCAGAATTGCACTCTTTATGTTATAGATATACTTTTACAGAAATTTTATCTTAAGTCGTCCGTTGATATAACCATTTTACCATAGTTCAACCCTCTAATTAATTAGTTCATAAATTAGAATGGAACAATTACCATTTTACCTTTCTAATTTACAATTTGTTCCTTAAGCACCATTAATTCACTAGTGAATAATTAATCTATAATCCAATTATAGATTTGAGCTCAAAATCATTCAGTTCCATAATTAACCCTTAAGGGAACCAATATACAATCCGTTAGGAAAGATTAGATTTCGTATTGTTGATACAAGTTCTCAGCCACCCATGATATTAAATCTCCAAAACAAAAGTCATTTCTCTCATTCTATGAAGAGACCTTAATGAATGAATCAAAAGATTTAATAAACATGAACAGGAGTTCATGAACACTCATGATTTAGGTTGATCTATAAATGATCATCAGTTATGATATGAATTACAAGTCTTTATTATTAAATGGTTTTCGGATAAAGACTTTTATTCATATCGGTCCATGTCATATATAATCATATTATATAAAGCACCTTTACCGAGATGTCTTACCACATCAACAATCTGAATCTAGATTATTTGTATCATCATGATACTCAGCAAATCGTACTTACTACCCCAATTAAAGAATTCCATAACTTCAATTTGTTGTTGTTGACTATTTTTATTCATTCATATGATCTTTAATTCTCTCGTACTAATACAAGATCACATCCTCAATAATGAATATGGAATTTTTCTGATATTTACAAAATTATTCAAACAATAATTTAATAATCTAAATATAACAATAATAGACCATTGTATTTATTTATTCATAGAAATAACAAATGTCTTTTACATGCTTTTGGGACATACTCCTAACAATCTCCCACTTGTACTTAAAGCAAGTGAGGCATTTCTCTCAATCCCATATTACGCACATGACCCTCGAATTGCTTTGCAGGAAGCGTCTTCGTAAACGGGTCTGCCAGGTTGTGTTCTGATGCGATTTTTAGAATGGACACATCTCCTCTATGCACGATTTCTCTGACTAAGTGGTATTTGCGCTCTATATGCTTTCCCCTTTTGTGGCTTCTTGGTTCTTTAGAATTGGCCACTGCTCCATTGTTGTCACAGTAAAGAACAAGTGGTTTCTCCACTTCTGGAACCACTTCCAGATCCATGTAGAACTTTTTCATCCAAACTGCTTCTTTAGCTGCTTCACAAGCTGCTATGTATTCAGCTTCCATGGTTGAATCAGCTATACTGGATTGCTTAATGCTTCTCCAGAAAGCTGCTCCACCACCAAGAGTGAAAACTGACCCAAAAGTAGACTTTCTACTATCTTTGTCAGATTAAAAATCTGAGTCAGTGTATCCAGTAGGTTCAAGGTTACTAGCTGAATATACTAGCATATAGTTCCTCTTTCTCCTGAGATACTTGAGAATATGTTTCACCGCAATCCAGTGTTCCAAACCTGGATTTGACTGATAACGACTGACAATCCCTACTGCATAACATATGTCAGGTCTAGTACATAACATTACATACATTAGGCTCCCTACAGCTGATGCATAGGGATACTTTCTCATGTCCTCTTGCTCTTGTGGTGTCTTTGGACACTGATCGTTGCAAAGATTAATTCCATGTCTGGTAGGTAATTGACCCTTTTTGGAATTTTCCAAAGAGAATCTTTCAAGCACTTTATCAATACAATTTGCTTGTGAAAGTGCCAGGAGCTTGTTCTTTCTATCTCTTAGAATTTTAATGACTATAGCATAGCTCGCTTCTCCCAAATATTTCATTTGGAATTTGTCAGCCAACCATTTCTTTACATTTTATAATGTCTCTACATCATTCCCAATGAGTAGGATATCATCAATGTAAAGAACTAAGAAAACCACAACTTTCCCTTTGATGTATTTATAACACATGCTTCGTCAACATTCTGTTCGAAGCCATATGTTTTGATAGTTACATCAAATGTTAAGTTCCAAGATCTTGATGCTTGTGTTCAATCCTTATATGGATTTCAACAACTTGCATTTGATCTTGATCCTTCTTAATAATCCCTTCTGGTTGTTCCATATATATGGTTTCATCAAGTTGGCCATTCAGAAAGGTTGTCTTGACGTCCATTTGTCAGATCTCGTTATCATAGATGGCAGCTATGGATAAAAGTATGCGAATGGACTTAAGCATGGCCACAGGAGAAAATGTTTCTTCATAGTCTACACCTTCTCTCTGTGTGTAGCCTTTGGCCACAAGCCTTGCTTTATAAGTCTCTACCTTTCCATCTGCACCCCTTTTCTTCTTGTAGATCCATTTACATACAATGGCATTAACATTGTCAGGCAGATCTACAAGTTCCCAGACTGAATTGGAATACATTGATTCCATTTCTTGATTCATTGCAGCTTTCCACTTATCAACATCAAGGTCTTCCATTGCTTCTTTAAAAGTCAATGGATCGTCCTTTTCAGTATCTGATACAAGAACGTGTGCCTCATGTTCTTAGTGAATAGGTTGTCTCACAATCCTCCCACTATGACGTTGCACTGGTTTTTCCTTTTCAGGAATTGTGGTTTCTTTGGTTGTTTTATCATTAACTAATGAAGAAGATGGAGATGAAATTTTATCTGTCATTAGTTCCTCTAAAGCTACTTTGCTCTGAGGTTTAAAATCATTCATATAGTCGTGTTCTAAAAAGGTTGCATTCGTTGAAACAAATACCTTTTGATCACTTGGGCTATAGAAATATCCACCTCTTAGTTCTGGAGCATAGCCCACATATATACACACCTCAGACCTTGAATCCATTTTTCCAGATTTAGGTCTTAACACATGAGCAGGACAACCCCAAATACGGAAATGTTGTAAACTAGGTTTATTTCCATTCCATAATTCTAGTGGTGTCGTTGTCACAGCTTTGGAGCGAACTACATTCAAAATGTAATTAGCCGTTTGAAGTGCATATCCCCAAAATGATAAGGGAAGTGAAGAGTAGCTTAACATAGACATGACCATGTCCAACAAGGTCTGGTTTCTTCTCTCTGAAACTCCGTTTTGTTGTGGTGTTCCAAGTGCTGTGCGTTGGGATAGAATACCATGCTCCAGCAAGATACCTTTGAATTCAGAATCCAAATATTCACCACCACGGTCAGATCGGAGTGTCTTTAAAGATTTACCTAATTGTTTCTCAACTAAGGCTTTGAAGTCTTTAAACTTATGAAGAGTTTCTGAATTCTTAAGCAATAGGTAAACATGACCGTATCTAGAATATTCATCAGTAAATGTGACAAAATATTCATAACCACCTTGAGCTTGGATTTTAATTGGACCACATACATCACTATGTATAAGCTCTAGTGGTTCTCTGGCTCTATTTCCCTTCGAAGTGAATGGTCGTTTAGTTAATTTTCCTTCTAAACAGGATTCACAAACCAGTAGGGTTCCAACTGTTAGTTCCCTCAAAGGTCCATCTTTAGTTAACCAGTTTATCCTATCTAGACTAATATGACCTAATCTTAAGTGCCAAAGATACGTGTCATTTTATTTAGAAACCTTTTGTTACTTTGTGGAATAGCTACTTTAAATAATTCAGAATTATTGAGCGATTTCTCAATTGGATTAAGCATGTACAGTCCGTCCTTTTGTTTTGCATGACAAATATTGTTCCCATTCCTTGAAATAAAATTCATATTATTATTAAAAGAAATGCCAAATTTTTCTTCATGTAACAAAGATAAAGAAATAATGTTTCTAGTAATTTCAGGAATAAATAGAACATTATTCAAAACTAGAAAATTGTTCCTAAAATTTAAACGGACTGTTCCACATGCTTTAGCTGAAACAAGCGCTCCACTTCCCACTCTCCTAGTCATCTCTCCTTGCTCCAACTGCTTTGCGAACTCAAGCATCTGCAAACAAAAACAAACATGGTTAGTGGAACCAGAATCAACTATCCATGATAATTTATCTTGTTCCACCATACAAGCTTCGAGTACAAGTAAATCTAATTTACCTTTCTTTTCTTTCAGCTCGGCGAGATACTTTGGACAGTTTCTCTTCCAATGACCATCGACATTACAGTGGAAACACTTTCCTTTGGGTGCCTTTTGTTTGGGGTCATTGTTCTTTTTGTTCTCGGGTGCCTTGGATGACTTCTTTGCCTTTTTCGGATTGTCCTTTTTAGGTTTGCAGTCATTGTTATTGCTTTTCCTTTTCTTCTTAGAAGAAGATGGTTTTGCTTCAACAACATTTGCTTCAGCCTGACATAAGATTGTCTTGTTCAAAGACTCAAAAGTTTGTAATTCATTCAGCAATTGTGTCATGTTAAATTCTAATTTATTCATGACATAATTTATTGTGAATGTTGAAAAAGCGGGAGTTAAAGACTCAATTATAATGCTTACTTGTGTCTTTTCATCCATGACTGCTCCGTGCGTCTCAGCTTCATGGAGTATACTGATCATGTTCAAAACATGCTCACGCACAGATTGATATTTCTTCATCTTAACATTCATGTAGGTTCTAGTAGCCTCATGACGACTCTGATCAGATGGCCGCCCAAACATTTCCTTAAGAGATTCTAGTATCTCAAAAGCAGTTTCCATGGATTCATGCTTTGTTCGTAAGACATCACTCATGCTTACAAGCATATAGCACTTAGCTTCGTTATTGGATTGAATTCATGCATCAAATTTTTCCCGAACATGTTTCGGGGCAGTGGCGCCAAGTTCTTTAGGACATTCCTCATTTATGACAAACTTGTGGTTTTCGCTAACCAACAACAGATTCATATTTGATTTCCATTTTATGAAGTTATCACCAGTTAATTTTTCTTGTACAATTAAAGCAGTAATTGGATTTCCAGAGATAGACATATTCTGAATAAAAAAAATACAAATATTATTATTATATTTAGAAAAATAAATATCAAAGTTTCAGAAATTAAACGTGATGCATGCACATAATTAAAACACATAAAATAAAGTTTAATTTCCACGATAAAACTTTCTAACAATTAAAGTGCCACCTTAGGGTCGGTCAAATTAATCTTAGAGAATTTATAAGACATTCTTATCTTTATTGTTTAAAACTTAAAATAACTCTTTATTTTATCTTTTAAACAATAAAGTACCGCTTAGTTTGGTCACGTTATCACTATCCACTGCAAAAACTTAATCATAACTTTGTGAGTGTAACCCATTATTTCGGAGTTCATGACTTAACTTTGGACATGCCGCCTTAGTGTCGGTCAAACCTAAAATACATCATTAGTTCCTATCTTTGTAAGAAATATAACATTGCTATTGACATGTCTAGACACCTTCCTTAGGGGAATTAAAACAAAGCCGTCGCGAGGCGCTATTCATATCTCACGGTGTTATATTAATAATGGAGACCATGGGTTATGTTGAGTTATCAACCCTCTCCCACTCACTATTTTATAAACTTTATGAACATAATAAGAATTGGAAAGAAAGCAAGTTTCTAGGTCCATATCCAATTTTAAATTACCAATTATGTTAATCTAAACTTTACTAAAAAACAATTTTAAAATAAAGTTGGTTTAAAGATTTTAAGTCATAAAGACTTAAAAAAATGGTGTGATATTTTACCAAGTTTTCAAATAATAAAACTAAGTAATTTATATGCAATTGGTTTCGCAAAACAAATCATATAAACATATAGAAAAATCCTAATAATCATGTTTCTATCAATGAGATGCATGATAATGACTATTTGGGTTTTTATGTATGGCACAAAATGCATGAACATATTATCAATCATATGAAAACAATTATTTAAATAAATAAATAATAAATGTTGAGCCGGGTGCTTTTGGGTATTTCTAATTTTACAACATCTTTATAAAATTAAAATAAAATAAAATAAAACTGCATTGATCTCCATCGGGCTTCCTTACTTTACTTTCGGTAGGATATGTGTCGTTGTTGGTCCAGAATAATAATAAGAAAACAATTTTCTAATTATCTTGACTAATTAAAACAAAACTTTTAAATAATCATTATTTTATTTTCCTTTTTAATTAAAACAAGTTTTAATTAAAATTGAAATAAATTTAATTAAAATATGTTATTTTAAAAAAAATTAAATAATATTTTAAAAAAAGGTTGTTAGGATAACAAAATTATCTCATTATTTAAATATCAAATTTCTAATAAATAGGATATTTAACATTTTAAATTTTTTTAAAAAAATAACAGAATAATTTCATAAAAAAAAAAAAAAATTATGGACTAGCAAGACAGGGACACGTGACACCATTTGGTGCTGCCGGGGCCATTTTATACAGAACCATACGGATCCGTACGGACTCGTCCGTACGGTCTGTACAGACGTCTGTACGACGTCCCTGGCAGCGGCTCGGAGGGTGGCCTTGGAGGAACGGTGGCTGAATTCTGAATCCCGGGCTCCGTTTTGACTTTTGTGTGATCGGAATTACAATTTTATGGTGTCAAAAATCAAATAAAATTACATAAATCCTATGCCCTTTAATGGCTTACACATTGATCTAATCATAAACAAATCCTAACCCAAAAATACCATATAATTAACGATTCAACATTCCCACGCATTCAATCATATTAAGCCATCCATTCATTCATCATAAATAAATAAATGCATAAATTGAACCCACACAGATTCAATATATATACATATTTATGAAGATGGCTCTGATACCATTTGTTGGTTTTTATAGATCAAATGACAGATTATACGCAGTGGAACAACAATCAAAATTGTTAATTTAATCCCATAAGATTTCTAGATCTACTTCTTCACATACATATATATATATATATTGAATCAAAGATATGCATAGAAAATTAGCTCAAGTCCTTCCTTGCTGCTATCTTTTTGTATGGCAAAAATCCTTGAGATCTCACACCAAGATCTTCCAAAATGTTTCCAGCACACAAAGAACAAGTGTGGGCTCGCTATACAAAATAATAGGCAAAATCTATTTATCAGATGTTCTCAACACATGAGATCTGATAAAGTTTGGACCTTAGTCTGTGAAGAACATTGACCTATGCTTGTATCACTGTTCTCTTTCTCTCAGAGAGATTTCACGATATATTTTCTATCCCTGAAAAGTATCGTTCTGAAAAACTGATATCCTATATTTAATATATCTAATATATTAAATATAAAATATTTATTATTTTAAACAATTTGAAAATAACTAATCAGTTATCAAATTTTGT
Source organism: Humulus lupulus (assembly GCF_963169125.1). Classification (NCBI taxonomy): domain Eukaryota; kingdom Viridiplantae; phylum Streptophyta; class Magnoliopsida; order Rosales; family Cannabaceae; genus Humulus; species Humulus lupulus. The sequence continues at coordinate 71,421,311 of NC_084793.1, forward strand.
TTAAATAATAATATTTTAATTATATTACAATATCTCATTATTTATTTAATATTTAAATAACTAAAATTATGGAACCAAGAAACTACCAAGAGCTTCTTATGCTTGTAGCACAGTGACTGTGCACTATGCTACACGTGTACCACATGCCAGGGAAGGCATGTGATTTTTCCCAATTTTTATTATTATTTAAATACCAAAAATCCCAAAAAAAATTAATTCAAAATTAATTATATTTTTGTTAAATCAAATAATTAATTAATTCTCAATTAATTAATTACACATAATTATACAATAATTATGTTTAATGCATAGAAAAATATTTTACTTATCAAATAAGTCATTTTGCCCATTTTTGTATTTGCCTTTGTCAGTGTTTATTTGAGCCATTTCAGGGACCATGGACCTATAACGTTAAGCTCCAATAAATTGAAACTAAATAATTAAACTCTTTAATCATTATAGTTAATTTATTAATTTTGATATTTCTCCACTATAAATTCAGAATTGCACTCTTTATGTTATAGATATACTTTTACAGAAATCTTATCTTAAGTAGTCCATTGATATAACCATTTTACAATAGTTCAACCCTCTAATTAATTAGTTCATAAATTAGAATGGAAAAATTACCATTTTACCTTTCTAATTTACAATTTTTTCCTTATGTACCATTAATTCACTAGTGAATAATTAATATATAATCCAATTATAGATTTGAGCTCAAAATCATTCAGTTCCAGAATTAACCCTTAAGGGAACCAATATACAATCCGTTAGGAAAGATTAGATTCCGTATTGTTGATACATATTCCCAGCCACCCATGATATTAAATCTCCAAAACAAAAGTCATTAGCCTCATTATATGAAGAGACCTTAACGAATGAATCAAAAGATTTAATAAACATGAAAAGGATTTCATGAACACTTAGGATTTAGGTTGATCTATAAATGATCATCAGTTATGATATGAATTACAAGTCTTTATTATTAAATGGTTTTTGGATAAAGACTTTTATTCATATCAGTCCATGTCATATATAATCATATTATATAAAGCACCTTTATCGAGATGTCTTACCACATCAATAATCTGAATCTAGATTATTTGTATCATCATGATACTCTGCAAACCGTACTTACAACCCCAATTAAAGAATTCCATAACTTCAATTTGTTGTTGTTGATTATTTTTATTCATTCATGTGATCTTAATTCTCTCGTACTAATACAAGATCACATCCTCAATAATGAATATGGAATTTTTCTGATATTTACAAAATTATTCAAACAATAATTTAATAATCTAAATATAACAATAATAGACCATTGTATTTATTTATTCATAGAAATAACAAATTTCTTTTACATGCTTTTAGGACATAACGCAGTTGAACTACGAAGGTGGACAAGTTCACTAGTCAGTTTAGAGCATTGGTATTGTGACTGGATGTGCCTTGAAACTTGATAGGTTGGCAAGGGTTACTAACGACTTAGTGCCTATCACTACAAGAAAAAACAGTATTCATAACACTTAAAAACTACTAACCGGGACTATTGATAACGCTTCTGAAAATGCTAACATAGCCCCTGCTATTAAAAGTCCAGTCTTTTCTATAACAGTATTTGAATGTTATGTTCGGTGTTATCTTAAACTATTCAATAACACATTTTTAGTTGCTATAATATTCAAATAATAAAATTTAGATAGAGTTTTTGGTTATAAATTTGAAGTTTAATCTTATACTTTTTTCATAACACTTTTCAACTGTTACATTTGATTATTTTGATAACATTTTTAGTTTGTTATATTATATAAACCATAACGATTTTTTACACTTATAATATGTTTTTAAATCATAACATATAGTAATAAAATTGTTACTTTAGTGTGGATAATATATTTTAAATTATTTTTTGATAAGTATACTTATATGGTTTTTTTTAATTAAAAGATTTTCATTATTGTATTTTGATAAACAAAATCAAAATTAATCATAAAATGTAATTCTCAATAAATTGATAAACCATAAGTATTACATTAAACAATAACTAATTCAAACCATGAATGTGTCTACTTCATGAGATCTTAGTTCTAACTTAAATTTGAAAGCTTAACATAATAAAGTTTTATATTCTTGAACATTTTTTACTTCAAACTATAGTTTGGATGATGCTATTGTTGCTGCTGTTGTTGCTGATGTTGTAGTTGTTCTTTAGCTTGTTGTGCTTGACTGTGAACCCCAGATGGTGTACTAGTCCTTCGAGGGAACTTGTTCAAACTCTCTGAAAAATAAATAGAGAAAGATAAGCAGTAAATATAAAACTGCATGCTAACAAGAATGAAACTATTCTCATAAGAAATATAATCCAAGGTCAATAAGTCTTGGAACCCCTTGTAATCTGGATTTGGTATCAATAAAGATTCATTCTAGTTATTCAACATACTAGTGTGCATCAGCAATACAAAGATCCACGAATAGATTAATGGTGTATTCAAGAGACCGTTGACACTCTTTAACCAAAAAATATAACTCACCTTCAAGAAAATCTTTTACACTACCCACAACTTCATTTATTCATTTTTTTTACCTTTTATTGGGTGCCTAACATCTAGCAGAATTTATCAAAAATTTGAGGCTTTCCAAGTCATCATCCTGTAATAGCATGAAGAATTTAGCTGAAATCAGCATCATTATGAAGTGATAAACCAGATATTTCTAGACAAGTTTAGATCTATTTTGTTCCTTTGTTTACTTTTTAGTTTTAGGATTTACACAAATAAGATTTAACAATAAATATATCTTAAACAAAGAAAGAAAAGAATTTAAATGTTATAAATTCTATAGATATAGTTGCATCTGTAATTTAACAAAGAAAACTTACAGTAAAAGTAGTTACAGTTCTTTTGGTGCACAGATCCAGCCTCAAGTCCAGATTCTTTTCATGACAAGATATGTCTCTGAGCATGTGACGAGTATAGACATGTTCAATCTAAAAGAATAATTAATTGGAGAAAAACACAAACCTCAGAACTTGATGATGAAAGTTAAATATCATCAACCTGTTTTCTTATTACAAAATCTACTGTGATCAAGTATAGACTGCTCAACCTCGACTGAACTGAAGCAACAAAATAAAAGATTAATCAAATAACCTATATCAAAAGTTAACATTACAAAACAGTGGTAGATTTCCCTTTTTTTGCTAGAATAAACATCATAGGTATGCAAACACTAAGACTAAATCCCTCTGAAAGACTTCGATTGACAGAGAGAATTAAAACTAGAAACAAAATATTCCATCATAAAAAGATCTATTTAAACTATCGAGAATAGTCACATTCACACAAAACCAATATACATAAACTATGTTCCTCAAGCTATGCAAAAGCTAAAAATATGCGTCCTCATATCTTACAGGTTGAAAAAATTACACTCAAACATCAAAATCCTGTCGTACCAAAAAGTAATTTTAGTGTCCACATCATTATGTCAACATCACATGTTTAATTTATCTCAGTTTCTCCAAACATTTACTCATCAAAATAATTTGAAGCCCTGCATGGATTCTATGCTACATTACCCCCAATTAAATATGTGGAATTTCTAATAATAGGCACATCCTAGGTCAAAAATACATAGATAGAAAGATGTATAAATTACATAAGAGAAAGAGGGAGAAAGCGAGAGAATACATTGTAGGCAAAGGAAGCTCTGGTTTGACTCTTGGTGCCATAGTTACAATGTTTGTCTCAGGACGAGTGGCTTTCCCTGTTGCTCCCGTTGCCTTGTCTTTTTTCAGCTTTTTAACTGATGAGCCCTGCTTTCCTCCTTCTGCTGATCTTTTCTGAACACACGAGTTAATATTAAGCATCACAAGAGTGGATGCCAGATAAATATCCTATAACTAGACAGTCACAAACACAGTCTAAACAGAGGTTACACAGATATGGATAGTAAAAGAAATAACCAAACATTTTTGTACCTTATTTTCCTCCCACTCCGACTCTTTAGTTTCTCCTTCTGCCTTTTCAGAATCAGAAAGCCAACCCCCAGTCTTTTCCAAGCGTTCTTCCAAAGAGTCTTCCAGCAACTATAAAAATATGGCAACTACTTAAATTTCCTATTACTAACAAACATATATGGGAAACTGTCATATAGAAAGAAAAAAAAAACCTCTTTTAGGCTACTAAATAACTCTCTGTAGGTTGACCAAGTTTTAAATAATTAATTTAGAAAAGAAGAATGATGCTTATCATTCCTAAATAATTTTGAATGAAAATGAAAAAGGGAAAAACATGTGATAAATACTGAGATCAGAAGACAAATGAAAAAGGAATGAATAAAAGACATTTAGATTCCATTTTAACTTCAACATACCAACATGAATCAATGGATCATAAGTGTAATACTCAGAGCACAAAGAGGGGGTAACAGAAAAAAGCAAACCCGATTGAAACAAGATAACTTAGTTGACTCACCCCCCAATGTATTTCCTTCTGATTAATCTGACTGACTGCATCCTGGCTGCTTCCAGTCAATGTAACAGCCTCCGCATCATCAAAAATTGAGTTGGGCTGTCCAGGAGAAACTGCAAACCAGTACACATGCATACATTACACATCATATAAAAATAAAGGAAGCATTTTTACATAAGCGGTAAAAGAAGAAACGTGAACCTTGAAAGTTGATATGCTCATTGATAATACCAAGTACAGTGGTAGATTGAGACTTATGCAGAAATTCCAGAAGAAGCTCATAAGAATACTGAGAAGACAACAAGTCATGAGTTTTTTTATACTGTTGCCTCACTGATTCAAGTATACGTATGTTACTAGCAATCATAAGCAACGGTTTTGACATCCTTCCAGAAGACTGTGCATAATACCAACACACTAATACAGTGCATAGGTTATTCATAACTCAACAATAAATAAATAAATTACAAGAAGCAGTAGGCACCCCAACCTAAATCATTTACTATAAATTACAAGAAGCAGTAGGCACCCCATCCTCTAAGTCACACTAATAATTTTTTTAAGCTATAAACGAAACTACTATATAGGATTTGGGCCACAGCTTCCCTATTAGTAAGAGGGTTAAAGCTTATGGAAGGTAGTTGTTTCAGTTGAGGCATCTAGCCAACTTGCATAGGCCTCTTCTCTACAGAAAGCAATGAAAAATATTTCCCTATAAATTTCTGAAGGTTTTCCTTTCATCTCTAAAGGGAACCACAAGCGAGTTTGGCAAATAGGTTCCTGATCTAAAGGTCTCAGGTATACATATCCTATAACTATAATAATGGGGTATTCTTTCCCTTTTAAGTACTTTCTGCTCCCTGTTTATCAAAACGAAAGTTAAGATTGCTGACATCCTGTGGTGCTAGTAATTATTAATAAAGTTGGTGTGCCAAACAAATAAAATAGTTCATTTCTTTTTGGCAGCACTACAAATGACAAAATCCACGCTACCCTCTAAGTCAATAAAACAAAAGTTAATGAATTTAACGTTCAAAATGTATTGAGAATAGAACTTAAGCTTAGGCATACTATCTTTCATCGTGTAGGTGGCCAACTTAATGCAATGCTTACTGAGCCATAAAAATTAAGAATCTCAATGTTAACATTAAAATTGCTCAAAATGCAAAAGTAAAAGATCAGAAAAAACAAACCTGTTTCTTCAGCATCTGAGCTCCATTCAATTCATAAGTGATCTGGGCATCAAGACGTGTACGCATAGCTGCTATCTCTTCAGGCGTTGAGTTAGCCATCTTACAGTAGGATTTGAACTTTTCCTCCCACACAAACTCACACACCCAACCACTTGAGTTAGCCAAGTGACTATAATTAATTTTATTTAAAATATTATTTTTGCAATTTTGTTAAACTAAACTATTTTGAATTTATTAATCTAATTTATTGATCAAAACAAAAATAAATATAAAAATTGCCCACAACTTGACAACCCAGCTCAACCTAATAAAGCATATGCAAAATCCACAAATTTCCAATGCGCCAAAATGACAGATTAGAATTCGATCTTTAAAGTTATCATTGTCATTTCATAATATTTTTTCCACGTGATGAAATTGGGAAAAAGAAAAATGACAATTTAAAATTACATCTAAGAGACAGAATTAGAGGAAAGTACCACTCTAATTAATGATTTTTTGAAACAATAAAAATTTAACTAGTGTATCATGCTAAACAACATTATGAATATAGTATTATTATAGAGGGAAATGCTTTGTAAAGATAAATTTAATGAAAAAGTTTGTGAAATAATTTTCAAAAGAACTATTTGCAAGCTAGCTTCTATTTTAAGGATGTTTCAAGGATTTATGCTGATCAAAGTAGTCTTCTCAACAACACTCGTACATACTTCTCAGGGTGTCAAGTGTATTGAGAAGATTATTTCGAAAACAATATTTTAACATAAGCTATTTTGGCAAGGTAATGTTTTAAGTTCATTTTTCTATGACAAGTTTATTATAATTCAGATTTCTAAAGTTCCAATAAAGATTTCATGAGATATCTATTTATATTAATTATATTAAAAAAAAGAGGAAAAAGATAATGCTAGTAATTCTAACTCCAAGATTTTAATATCAATCGATGTAGCATATTAGTTGCAACATTTTCAGTTGGTGAATTTATAACATTCATATGATACATCAAATGAATGTATGACAAACTCACCTACCACATCAATTGGTATCAAAATTCAGGATCCTCAACATTGTTAGCAGTTAAAAAAACATCCAAACATTGAGTATTTTTTTTTACTATTGTAAGTGATCTAATGCTTGAATCAATGGATTCATATATGATATATCATGTCCCCATTTTCTGCTCCTCTATATCTCACCACTCACCAGCAAAAAACTCAATTAAATGACAATCAATGCACATGTAAGGATAAATAAATAAAACAAAATATCATTTTGTGGTGGGACATAGAACAAATAGAGAAAAATGGGAACAAGAGATTTGAATCCTAAATCAATGCAATTTGAGTCAAAGCACAAAAATCGAGGTATACCCAAAAATGAGCGCCAAACAAATTAAATTTGGCACCATAGTTATTTACCTTCCATATGAACATGTAAAACGATGTTATTGCAGCTTTGCTGCTCAAATCAACCGACTTGGCATTAGTCCAGAGTATTGAAGCCAAAATTGTGTGTCCCAATACCTAATTAAGGAAATACATATAAAAAATCAACATTCACAGTACTAATCATCGTTGAGCCCTTGACATCGTAGCAAGAGGAAAAAACAACAAAGATAGTAATATTTGTGACAATACACCCAATCATTTTAAAGAGCTTTACTTTCTACAAAATTAGTATCTCAAACATTACCGTAATGACTTTGCTCCACAAGAAGCCAGATGATGCTCCTACTAAAAGTGCAACTGTATAAGCAATTTCAAGTAGTGAAATGCATATCCAAAACACCTGCACAATGTGATTTAGTATGGGAACAAAATAAGGTGTTCAAAAAGTGGTAACAAAATAGGCTAAACATTTAATACTAACCCGCTTTTGACCCAAGCGCACTGTAAAAGATCGGATGCCATAAATCCTGTCTCCATCAATATTAAATATATCCTACACATTATTCAACAACAGAAAAAAAAAATTATTTCAACTATGTCTGAGTTTGGTGTGCCCAACCAAGCAGAAAGGGAAAGCACACAACATAGTTCCATGGAAAAAAAACAAAAGTTGATACCTTAAATAATGCTATAACAACTGAGAAGAAGCTCATAAATGCAGTTGCAAAGAGGAGAGGCCTTGAGAAGGCAGCTGGCCTTTTAAAGACATGGGTCTGAAAATCAAAGCATAATTCAGTACTTGGAATCATTGAAATCTTTTCAATTTAAAAAAAAATTATTGAAATCTGAAACGCATTACTATTATAATATACATGATCATAGTAACAAATGGCTAAAATATGCAACTATTTGGTAAAATAGATACCCAAATAAACATTATTCCTTCCCCTTCTATTTATATGATACATGTTCCTTTTCATTTACATTCTTAATATCTATGTCATGCATGATTTAGTTATTTTTAGTTTATATCCATACAATAAATGGCATAATGAAAACTTATTTTTATTAAAAGACAATCAGCTTTGGGCACAAGAAATAAGAATGTTTGGATCATGCATAGTATGAGTAGAAAGAGACATCCAAAGTTCAACTTGGCTTGCAACAAGAGGAATAGATATAACATACTGTGTCCGACTCTAAGATGGGTCTCTCTTAAAATAGTGTTTATGAAAACATAGATGGGGATTCGAATCACAACAACGAACAACCAAATCGAATAGATTCGACAGAAGTTTCTTAAAAGGATAAGACACTAAGAAAAATACAAGCTAAAGATAAATAAAGATAAAGCAGTGAAATATTTTAGCTTCAAAGTTACTGAAACCAATTTGATGATGATAAATTCATTCAATCAAATATGTAATGGCACACAACAATGAATCAAACACTAACAAGCTCGTGGGATGTGTGTTTTTCTAAGTTAATTGCTATACAGAATAAACCCTTTTATTTTCCAATATGGAACTTTTTTTTTGTTAAAGTCAAACCAAACTTTCTATGCATGTACATGATATACAACAAGATACCTCAAAGCTGCTTCCTCTGGATATGCTTGATCTCAAAAGATTTAGAGACTCGTCTTCTCCTCTGGATATACAACATGATTATTGTCTTGCAGCTGTTCATGAGGTTCCGAGGGTGAAAAAGATAAGATCTTCATCCTATAAACATAACAAGAACAAACAGGGCGATTATCAATACAAGAATCAATTTTTTTCAGAAAATTGATGAATTACGTTTTTCTGTGACCCAAATATACAGTTTATATCACAATTACATACAAATTTATAGCCTTTACGATATAACCAGACCAGACATGAAAACCCAGGTGAATGAAACCAACCCTCTTTTTTCATAAATTAGAATACATTACTAAATACAGTAAAATTCACATCAGCCAACAATCTGTATTATCAAATACAGCAGCCACAAAGAAGATAATGACATTCTACCAAAAGCAATGTCAAGTTAAGAAATTCAATCAATCTTTTATTCTCCTAAAAGAAATACCGTTGAAAAGGGACTGAGAGAGAGACCTAACAGAACCTTGAAAAGGAATGCTTGAAACAGATATGGCTATAGTAATATCATATATGCCTGAAGCAAATTTAGTCAAGAAAAGACAAAACTCCCACCATCAGAACTCGGGACCAAATTGTTTGAAATATAATCTTCTCAACTAAATCACAACCAAACTAACAATGAAAGAAACAGAGTTACCAATCCTAATAACCCAATACCCAACATCAAATTATGTAGTAAACACTCTGAAATAACTATCCGAGCAAACAGTTTCAAATTTTCAATCTCCCCCAAATATAAATAAAGTCCCAAAGCTTTCATTTTTAGCAATACAACAGAGCCAAATCCAGAAGAAACGAAAACCCAGCAAATCAAATGAAAGTACCTCATGGAAGTTGCAAACAGAAACTTTCTCAGTTGTTCTCTTGCCCGGAGAGCAATCAATATCAGCTGCTGTATTAATAATACATTACTAAAATACAGTAAAATATGATGAAAAAGAAAGTAATGGCATCGTACCTTAAAAAGATGTAAGCAGAGGAGAATACGAGTCGTGGTAAGTTGAAGAACTTCAGATAGTCGGCGTGATGTACAGCCTGCGATACAGCCGTTGTGTGCTCCGGAAGCTCGTACCGACGTCGTGAGGTAGAGATAGATGAGATGAGATGAGAGTGAGAGCAGATAAGTGTGTGAGAGAGTGTGAATGGAGGAGAATACAGAGTGCAAGAAAGAGAGGCAGAGAGGCGGCAATGGAGGCTGGGAGAAATTGTTTGGGTATCTTAGGTTTAGGGATTAAATTATGGCTGAGAGAAATTAGACCAATTTTTTTCATTTGGCGCCTGGGTATATTTCATATGGCGCCAAAATATTTGTTCCGTGTTTTTTTTTAATCATCTATCAATGGCACTTTTAAATATATGTTATTTTTTAATGTAATATATACTAAAAATTGTTGTAGTGTACAAACATTGCGATGAATGAAAGATTTATTTTGGGGGCTTAATTTTATGAGGGCTCGCGATGGGAGAATAACATCTATATCGAAATATACTATGTATGCCCAGGTGGTAGAAGAGTCCCTTATTGTTAAAAGGACAGGGAATAAGAGATCTGGAGAGTGTGTGTAACGCCCTAAACTCCAGGGACCGTTACGGTGTGAATTTTGAACAATGCTAAACTCGCTAACCGAGTCATTTGGCCACAATCGTGTAACTAAGTATGATTAGCGGTTTAGGATTAAAAATTTTGGTTAAGAGATAACGTTTCACTAAAACGTTTACTGTATATATTGGGATCCCAAAAATATAATTTAAAGGTTAATTACAATAAAATATTTACAATCAGTCGGTCTAAGCAGCAAAATAGGGTTTAACCCTAGTTGCTCTTTCAACCCTCGGCCGTGGCAGTCGAGCAGCCGCATATGTACACATCGTCACCTAAGCTCTCCAACTCAAGGATGGTCCAGCTTTCTTTTGCCTTTACCTACACCACATAGTACCCGTGAGCCGAAGCCCAGCAAGAAAACTCAATATGCTCATGAACAGTAATAACATGTCATCAAATCATAATGTGCATGCCTAGCAATTATAGCCCTATTCAAGCATGCAAATCAGTTCAGATAATAATGGGGAATCTGGATGAGGAATCCTGTCCTCCTGAATGGATGACTATCAAGTCAATCCTAATCAGATGAGTGATTTAACACTGGTGGTTCCGTTAACCATAATGAGTGATTGACAAGCAAGTCACTATGGGGCTCAGCACCCACAGCCATGCGAATGATGATCATTATGATCATACGGAGCTTATAGCACTGAACAGATGAGTGAATATGACTTTGAGGTTCTGTTTAACCATAATGAGTGACTGAAGAGCAAGTCACTACGGGGCTCAGTACCCATAGCCATGTGACTAAGCAGTCACCTGGCTTTCTGACCATGGCTCTAATCAAATGAGTGGCTGACGAGCAAGTCACTATGGGGTTCAGCACCCATAGCCATGTGACTAAACAGTCACTGGGGCTCTCTAGCCCTGGCTCTAAGTGACTAGTCTTTGGCTAGACAAGCGCTTATAATTTTCATCGAACTTGAGGTCGGTCCGGCATTAATGCTCATTTGAGTCATTCAATGCAGATGTCGATTAGATCTAATCTTTATCGGCTTGTGTTAAACACGCTAAGACCGGTCTTGACTTATTAGTCAATACCATGTGACCAGTGCTTAGTACTACTACCAAACTTAACAAGTGAGTCACAGCTTCACAGTTAATACGGACACCATTGCCAATTCTGACTAGTTAGTCAGTGCCACGCACAAGTAAGCAATGCCACCAGGCATATATCATATTTCAAATATCCAAATGTAGGGCATTCAGCATGCTTACTTAACAAGCATAATTAGGATCATGCACAAACACAGAGACTCAAGCTCTGATCAATCTCATATTCAGCATTCATGGCATGCCCTAATCACATGTTTCTCAGGCATCACATGCATCACATACTAGGTGCAGTTTTCTTACCTCTGGTTCGAGCAAGAAATAATAATTGAACGACCTTTGAGAACGATCAATCCTTTGATCCCTTAGCGGTCACCTAGTCATAACCAAATATGTGATTCCATCAATAAAATCAATAATAAAGGTTCCCGAACCAAGACCTAGCCTCCAGGACATCGAATCCCATTAAACTGGGTAGTAGAAATGATCCCAAGGCCTAAGGTTTGGATCCCCACACTAAAAACATCATTCTGGCTAAAAATGCCACTAAGGGCTGCGACCCTACATCCACCATGTCATGGCCTGCCTCCCAAACAGAAGCGGCCAACCTTCAAACCCCAACACGGGCCGCGACCCTACCTTTCCCATGCCGTGGACCAACAGCCTTCCTGCATCTTCATCGAGCTTAGGCCGCGGCGCTCTAGAACAGAGCCGCGACCCCACCTGAAACCCAGCCAAAATGCCTGTTTTTTCCTCTTCGAACCCAATTCAAAACCTCACTAAAACACTTCTAACAATACAAATCAAAGTTCCCAACTATTACCAAAACTTGTCCAACATACAACCAACAAAACCCAAGCCTTAAACCATCAAAACCCACACCAAATTCCCATTCCTATGATCAAAACCCCAACTTCCAAACTAAAATAAAAAACAAAGTATGGAACCAAAAAATGAACTAAAAACCTTACCTTGAACCCGAATTGAATCCTCCTCTATGGCTAAACACAAGCCTAAACCCTCAAGCCTTGATTCCCACACTAGAATCCTCAAACTTGAGCTTCAAAATTCAAAGAGAAGGAAGAGTAAGGGAGATGGTCGTTTGAAGGGGTGGTGATGCTCTATTTTTTCAGCTGCCTAATGCCTCTTAAGGTGATATATATCCTTTAGGTCAAAAGACCAAAATGCCCCTAGGCTTACTTCTTTCCTTAACAGCCCCCAAGGGTAAACTTATCCTTTCCCATCTAATCCCGCTAATCATAATTAATGTCCTCCAATTCCCATTATTTCAAAATGCTAATAAAACACATCCCATTACCCTTTAATTCTCGGTAATGTTCTAATCACCAAATCACCCTGAGACTCACCCCAAGCCCCAAAATTAACCCCGTTATGACCAGACCGAAAACTTGCATTCTGAGATCGTCTCATGCCGAATGGCTCGAACAAATCCACATATAATGTGGTATTAATCACAATTCACCCACATGCATGAAAATACACAATTACGCCCTCGACGGGCCAAATTACCAAAATGCCCATATAATGCATGTATCATCATATCATAATATAATTCACATAAACATGCATATAATCATTTAATAACATAATAAATTAATTATGGCCCTCCCGGCCTCCTAATCAAGGTCCTAAACCTTATTAGGGATTTTGGGGCATTACAGGGTGTCGTAAGGTGCGATGCTCGAAGAACGACTCCTTTGTTTACAAGATCTAGAAGGTGTAGTGACCCCATTTATTTAAAGGAAGTGATGTAAATATACTTGGTATCGACATGTCAAATAAAAAAATTTGGGATACTCAAGGCAAGTGTCAGGGTGGAAAAGAAAATTGGAGAACTTATTTTCAGGGCATGCCACATAGGCGACAACTTACTGCCATTTGTTTGTTTGTATCATGTGTGGCGATAAACAAATTTTGAAGACCTTATGACGGGCATGGTGTGAGGTTTGGTAGCCTGTTATCTACTAGAGAGTTAGTAAACCCTAGAAGATGTATTAAATCATGATCGGTGGAGTTTGATGATGGTAAGAAATTATTTTCGAATTGGGTTGAGTTAGAGAATAAGGATGTTGATATAGTAAGAGTTGTGCCTTAATAGCCAAGTAGGGAGCAGCTATAGATTGTAAAGAGGGGATGGTAATTTTGAGCCTGTGGGAGAAGATCCCTTTGTGATTATGGGTGCTATGAATGGACCATATGTTGTGACGACCTCAGTGTTGAAGGCTAGAAACCTACTACAGAAACTGTTGAATTGGAAGAGACGAGATAGGTTGGAGACTTATGAATGTTTCTCCAAATGATCTATTTGAATTATTATCGCATCGAAAGACCAAGTAGGTGATAGAATTGACACATATAAAATATAAGGAGTGAGCTTCTTAGCCCAGTAAGGAAATACATACAAACACATAAGCATAACAACCACATAATACTTAGCAAAAAGTTACTTACACGTCTTATATAACATACATATACCTATTAAACATAACCATACAAAATTCTACATAAAGCTTACTAGTAGCTTAATACAAAAGTGAACTTAGGAAAGATCAAGGATATCCTTACATATATAATAATGAAACAGACAGTTTATGAGGGTAGAGATAATAATATGCAAACCAGAGCCACCATCCCACTGGCATACATCATACGACCAAGATTTTAACCACCAATTGCTGGTCGAGTCCTTAGACCAGATTTAAGAAAGACGTCAAAAGTCCAACATACGCTTGGCTGCCCACCAGCAAAAGGTTACCAAGTACTTCAACTCTAGCATTAAGGAATGAAAGTTCGACGTGGGTGATTTATTCCTGCGAAGAGTATTCCTAGAAACTCGAGATGCCTCGGCGGGAGTGCTAGGTCTAACCTGGGAAGGTCCTTACCAGGTTACATAAATAGTACCTCCCGACACGTACAATATGGCACAGTATGACCAAGATCTCCAATTAGGCTGCTTCTTGGAATGAGGACTGGCCCTGCAAACCAACACGAGTCTTTCCAGCGTGCTTTTTCCTCACTCGCACGCTTCCTGGGAAAACTTCCCAAGAGGTCACCCATCATGAGACTACTTCAGGTCAAGCACGCTTAACTTTGGAGTACTCAAGTGATGGGCTACCGAAAAGAAGATGTGTCTTGTTGGCATAGGTAGTACCCATCAATCCATTTAAGCCCCTTTCAACTATGTAGTCCCATACCTACACAGTCTTAGAATCATCACACTTGACCTTCCCTAGGCGATGTGGGATTGCACAGCTTTTACCCGGTCTTTCCCCCTGCGAATCACGGGATTCTGACTGTCACAATTAGTGCATGTCCCCCGTTACTAGAATGGGGAACACCTAAGGAATACTACCAATAAAGATTACTTTTCAGTGATCGTTGACTGGCCGGTACAAGCATGGGTTGCCCCTACCACCGACCAGCCAAAGTTAGCTTTATTAAGTATGCATATGCACGATTTTCCCATTTATCATAATAAGTAATATTTATGAATGTAAGCTACAGTGTAGCGACGTAGTTTTTATGGTTAAGTTTTTAATCAATAAGACACGATTTTTGTCCATTTTTACAAGCACTACTTTACAATGATTACCTTGCTAAATAGTGATTTATGTCACGGATTGTCGGCAGTGTATATGACCTTTTTTAGGTTTTGGAAAACCCAAATGGTCCTGGGTAGGTTATTACGAGCAACTCTGGTCAATTAGCAAGTGACCAAGAGGATAACCCAAGAGTTATGAATCCTGCTCGGTCACTTGGGGGGCATCATAGTCATACATTGACAAGCAAAGGAAAATGCGCATAATTAAAAGGACTTAGCAATGTTAATTTTTATTGATGTTAAAGTGCTTGTGCGTTGCTTGGTACATACCAGGAAACAAAAAAAAAAGGGCCATAAAACAATTGTTGTAGATATGATTGAACATTTTTTGCTTACAACTCATTCAAAAAAATTGAACAAC
Source organism: Humulus lupulus (assembly GCF_963169125.1). Taxonomy (NCBI): domain Eukaryota; kingdom Viridiplantae; phylum Streptophyta; class Magnoliopsida; order Rosales; family Cannabaceae; genus Humulus; species Humulus lupulus. Next base: position 71,436,655 of record NC_084793.1, read on the forward strand.
TCTGATTTACAAAGTCGCACAACTCCAAAAACAGTATACGCCGAGTAGCAAGAAAAAAATAAAGGCACGAGCAAATATATAGTTAAAACGATAAGCATTTTATAGACAGGTAAAAGATTGCTCGAGATTAAAGGCTGCTCGGCTCAACCATACTATGTTCATCAAAGTAAAAGATTGCTCGAGATTAAAGGTTGCTCGGCTCAGCCATTTTTGCATTTGTAAAAATAAAGTGTTTGAAGGGTGTTGAGGCTGGGGATTTAGTTGGTCTTGAAGCTGATCGGTTGGTTGGTCTTGAGGTTGGACGACAAGCAAGTCTTGAGGCTTGTTGGCAGGAGCAAAAGTGTCAGTTGAAGCATTCAGACCGGAAGGCAGAGTAGAATCCTTGGGAGCAGAAAGGTTTTCTTGTTCGGCAATAGAGAAGGCAGGATCCTGGACAACTGGAACATGTTTGGTGGACACATTTTGGGCCTCGGCTTGTTCTCGCTTAGTACAGTATTGCATAAGCTCATCAAAACCCTCTCTCAGGTAGCTGTAATCCACCCCCTTATTGCGCACCTAGAAGTCATAGAAAATTCTCATGCCAAAAGCCTCATAGGCCTCGACATCAACAAACATGCCAGCTTTCTCTTCATCAAGGGCCTTCGCTAGTTCATCCCTCTCTTCCTGAACAGCTCTCCACTTGGCAGTATTCCTCATGGAAATTTACTTCAGCTCCTTCACCGTTCTCTCCAATCTATTGACATCAAGATTCCTCTGCTCGACGGTAGTCTTGAGCCCCTCATTTTCTTTGGAAATCTGCTCGGTGGTCTGCTGAAGATTTCAGACCTGCTCAATCAGCTCGACAACCTGAGAGGCTTTTTTCTGGGACTCTTTCACCAAGCCAACCAAATGTTTGCTCACCACCTTGGCTCGGTAATGAGCATAGTTAAGAGCCAGCATACCCTGCAATATGAAATGAAGAAATTTAGAATAAGTAACAAGAGAGAAAGATTAGTTAAACATTGAGCAGAACAATTATTTACCCTAGCAATATCCTAAAGACCAGTGCTAGTGATGTAATCCATGGATTTGGTACTGAGGGTATCCATGAATTCATCTTGGGAGGTTGAGACCCTTTTTATATGTCCTTGCTAGATGGCCAGGGCTTTCTTCAAAGGCCTGTGGACCTCCTCAGTAAGGTCCTCAACATTGCCTTCTAGGGTTCTGCTCGGGGTGGCCAACTCTGGTGCATTGGTTGTATGGGTAACCTCCTCGGCACAAACTCCATTGCTTTTTCCAGATTTGTGCGATGGTATATGTGCCTTTTTCCGAGAGGGAGTCTTGTCAAGGGTCTTCTCGACCCGCTCGGTAGCTTAAGCGGGTGAGTCAGCTTTCTGATAGTTGGCTGAGGGAACCTCACTGCTAAGACCACTCGTATGCTTCTAGGAAAACTTCTTGAAAAATAAGAACGACATATGTGCAAAATAAAAGCTAAAGATTAGTAAAGGTGCCGAGCAGGGTAAGAGCAAGCAAAAAATCATAATTAAGCAAAAGTAAAAGCAAGTTGTGATAAGAGAGTCAGATCACCCTCTTCGGCTGCCTCGAGCGAAAGATTCCCATCACTGCTTGATGATTCTAAATCTATATGCTCTACTGCAGCCTGCTTTCCCTTTCCAGGCTGGGGGGCAGCGACAGTTTTGGGAGCACCTTGCTCAGCAGGCTCCTTGATAGCGACTCCGGCTGACCTTCTTATTTGGTGGGCTACGCAGGGTCTGGACGGAGGAATTGATGACTTGGTTTGCTTCTTGTTAGGTGGTGGAATGGGCGACTTAGTACTGGACGGAGGTTTCCTAGGAGATTGTCTGGTAGGGGGTAGCACCCTTGGCCCTCGTCTTGGGATCAAGATCGAGTCTAACAGATGTAAGTCTTTTTGTGGTGGTCAACGCCACCAAATCTTTGCAGCAAGGGTCCATGGCAGCTAGTTCTGTGGCCCTTCTCTCCATCTCTCTGGTGGGGGTCGGCCAGCTTAAGGGGCGGTTGCGACGAAAGGATAGGTGATTAGCAGCAATGTATGTTTTGATGAAGTATTGGCTGGCATACTCCCCAACCTTGGAGATACCTTCCTTATATCACTAAGTAAGTGTTGGAGTCTTGGTGGCTAAAGTAAAAATACCCTGACCTACCTTGTCGAGGGTTGTACTTGAGGTCAAAGAGATAATTTATTTCGTGTGCATTTGACATTGTCCAGTTTAAGGATTTGTACAAAACATAGAGGGCCGAGAGGAATTGGATTCCTTTAGGACTGATTTGGGTGGGGCAAAGCCCAAAAGAATCTGCCACATTGTGGAAGTATGGTAGAAGTGGAAGAATGGCGCCAGCATTAATATGAAATTTGCTCCAGGCACAGAATTGGGCTCCAAGGTGCTCGGCAATCTGTACAGCGATAGGTCTGAGGATGGAAATATCTTCGAGATAGAAATGCTCTTTGATGTTCTACAACTGTTTGTCAGAAATAGTACAGTAGGAGCTACGTACAGGGGAGCCTCCTTTGTCTCTTATGCAGGGTTGAGAATGGCCTTGGTATAGATCTCCGTGGCATAGTCCGTTTCAGTTTCCCCTTCCTGCCCTGAGGTGCTCAACTCTTCCTCAACAGGGGGACCTTCTACGCATCCTCGGCGGTGGCACGACGTGCCACATTGGGATCTTCCTCCTCCGCACCATGGTTAGTTTGTTTTATGCAGGCCATTGATTGTTCCAAGTGGTGAGTTACAAGTCGGTTCAGTGGTCACCTTCCCTCTACGCACTGAATAGTACTGGTTGGTAGGGATGTCATAGGTTATACCAACCAGCCCAGAACAAACACGGTACGACATACCGAACAGCAGACAGACTAGATCAAAAGCAAGAATATCCAAGAAAGTTAAAGGTTTTCCCCTAAGAAGTTTTCAAGTGTTGTTCTTGGTGTTCTTCAAGAACACCGAGCGTAAATCAACAAAGAAGAGACTTTAAAACCCGGTTTTTACAAAGTCAGGGGTTCAAATAGGTTATCCGAGTCGAGCGCCTCTCAAAATATTCATCTATTTACAGATTCAAACAACATGCATTCAAGAAATCTAAGGATTTATCAAGAATATTACCCACGGTCACAACAAAAAAATGTAAAGAAAAAAGAAAGCATTTTGCATGGATTACAAGAAATAACAAAAGGGACAATGGAAGACTTACTGGTAGCAAGCGCCTGGAGCGAGTGCGGCATGAAGAACCTCGGTAGAGCACGACTGAGCGCTGGTCAGTGTGGGAGTTTGAGGTTCGAAGAGCTCCAGGTACTGGTAATGTCTAGAAGAGGGAGAGTGTAAAATGATATTAGGGAAAGAGGATGATATTTATAAGCCAGATGCAACATCTTCTCTCCTCCCACAACAATGATGAGCCATCTCTTCAATTGCTGTAGGCACTCCTCCCAAGACATGTCAGCACGTCCTTCCAATCACGTCGCCTAAATCGTCAAGTACGCCATCCACTTTTCGGTAATTACATGGCACAAGTAGTGGAGGAACATTATGACGCTTTATGGTTCCAAAAAGAGGCGGGAAAAAACTAAAATGTCATTTTTTGGAAATACTAAAGACATTAACTACATCAGGTGTTATGCCACGTAGCAAGGCGCATGCACCCCTGACCAAGCTGGACGGTATGGTCCCCAAAAGAAAAGTTTCCATGCTGCCTTTACACCATTGCAAACTTGGGGGGAAAATGTAATACCAAAAATTGGCATATCTAATGTGGCACTAACTTGGACACGTGGAGTAGACCGGGCAGACCCCCCAGCAGGTTGGTCGGTGTATGTCTGCAGGGTATACGATGAGTTATTGCTCGACATACTATCTTCAGAGACTCAGTTGGTCGTCAATACCTCCAGAAAACTTGATGGTCAGTATAATAGTCACTGCTCGGTGTGCTTGCCAGAATAACAGATGGTCCATATGACGAATAGACACATCTACTCAGATGAAAGTATTTGCACTCCTTAATTAGCTCTCCGTAAGAATCGCCCAACCATCCGCAAAGAGCGTCTAACATCCCAGAAAGCTCGGTCAAAGTTCATAAAGAATAGGGGAGCAACCACTTGCAAGAATATAGGGATTTTTTCCCATCAACTCCACTTGAGCGCAACCCCTGGGCGAGAGGATGAGTATAAATAAAACCCCTCCACCATAGTGGGAGGGGTTCACAAAAATTACTTACCGACCAGTACCAGAAATATGCCGAGTAGTCTGGCTTGGTAATTAGCAGCATTTCTGCCATTCTATATTGTTATTTACACTTAGAAATCTACTTGTGTTCTCTGGTCATCTTGTGTAAACCCTTAAGATCAATACAAATCTAAAAGGAAGTAGGTCATTACCAATTCATGGGGCCCAACCTCTATAAATCCTAGTGTTCTTTATTATTTATTGCTCATTATTATCAAGTTTTGGGCTCATCTATGGTCATTGATTGTAAAATTGAAAGCTCTCTAATTACTTATTTGAGTCCGCGTCAATCGACTAAAAAACCAGTCAACACTTATATATTCTAATGTAAATATATAGCTACCTAATTTCCTTACCTTGAAAGTAGAGATAAGAGAATGATTACGCTAAGATCCTTTGAACCACATGCCCAAAGTGTCCTTTAAATCACAAAATTTACATAAACTAGCATTAGAGTCTAAACTAAAATAAATATATATCTTAAATCGAACTCTACACCTTAATAATCATACCTTAACTTCGTGAATCAATACTCTAGTCCGGACTATGAATGAATCCTGAAACCTTGAATAATAATGCTATCTCTCGAATGCCTTGAATAAACTATAGTTTTAGACACTAGGATCCTTAGGGTTTCGACTTTTGTGAAGCTAGGGTTTCAATGTAGAAATGTGTTTACAAAGATGTATGTTTCAAACTTTGAAAAGAATGGGACAAGAGCTAGGTTTCAAAATATGATGAAAGCTCGGGGTGTAGTGTATCTTGGCCGAAGAATAAAAGATGAAGAAAGAAGAGAGTGTTTATGCACCTATGCTTGTTCGTTAATTTTAGAATAAATAGAAGGCCTTAAGCTCTATTTATAGGCTCCAAGCTCAACCTCTCCACCTTGATACTCTCCCCATTTTTCTCAACCTTTATTTAAATTTTGAAAACCCTCTCCAAGACTTCCCTCCTCTTAAGTTTCGGCCAGCCCTAGTCTTGTGGTAACCCAATTCTCCATTTTCTTTTTTGATCCCACATGCCCCTCACTAGTTGTTCAAGATTAAAACAAGTCCACTTAGTTGCTTGTGTCTAGCCTACATAGCCTACACACCACCCATACCCATTATTTCTCTCAAGTTCAAACTTTAAATTTTATTCAAACTTCGCTCCATAAAGCCTACATGATAAAGCCTAGAAATTAAAATTTAAATCATTCAAACTTAGCTTAAAACTCTCCCTTTTTCTCTCTATGATTACAGCTAGGCTTAGGCTAATTCAAAATCAAATGTTGCCTTCTTAAATCAATGCACACGTGTATGACTAGGATTTATCTACTTGATCACCAAATTTAAATACTAATTAATTTATGTCAATATGTGTGACATATCTACTTATACTTATATTGTCTTAAATAATAGACTCTTATTCGAACTAATAAAGTCCAAACTTGGGCTTTAAATTAATACCATAATTAATCATAACCTATAAAATTACCATACTTAAGCAATCATCTCATATACACATTCAAGGTAGCGAAACAAAAATAATTCTAGAAAATAGAGTAATAACTTGGTTATTACACCTCAAAGGTCCAAGCTAAATGATTCAAATAAGAAAAAAGAAAATTGGACGTAGTTCAAAAAAAATATGGTGCATATTACACAGTTGAAAGATATGTGTTGTAAAGAAGAACGATGCACATTCAATACAATTAGAGAAATTTGGAGTTTGAAACATGAAACAAAAATTCCAAGTAAAAGTAAATGTGAAAAAATATCAAAAAATAAAAAATGCAAGTCATCATATTTTTATCAAAAATATTTCTCTCAAATATTGGATTCAATTCCAAACTATAAGATTCAAATTACTTTCATAATGACACAAAGTCTTAAGTAAATTTGATTTTTATTTCACAATTCTCATCAAAATATAATTGTAATTCAAGCGATCTCCAAATTTATTCAAGTGAGAATAAAAAATGAGTTTCATTCAAAAACAAACTCAAAGTTTCCAATGAAAACAGATTTACCAAAAAAAAAATTAACTACGTTCGACTTTATTCCTCCAAAGGATAGGTAGGCAACCTAATTGCTAAGGTTAGGTACAATCACAAACTCCCAAAATTTCTCAACGAGGTCATTAAGCTCAAAATATCAAAGCAAGTTTATTATTCACAAAGTTCTCGAATAAACAAAAATCCATGAACTATGTTTGACTTAATTCCTTTAAAAGATATGTGGGCAACTTTGTTGTTAAAGCTAAGTAAAGTCACAAATACTACAGATTCCCAAAGTTCTCAAATATCAAACACAACTCTCAAAATTTCATAAAAGGTCACCTCAGAATTTTTTCTAACTTCCAAAACATCAAATAATTCCATGATATGGTCATCTACCGAAATTTGGTAAATTTAAAAAATGACCATGGATTCTTATATGGTCATTCACCATAATTCTTCTACTTACTTTCTAAAATATCACATTAAAAAAATACAATTGTCTTGATCCCTCAACTATAAATGTAGGCAACTTAGTCAACCAAATTTACTGAGTTCAACCACAATTCCAAATTCACCAAAATTATCCCCAAAATTACAGAAGTAATTAATCGCATCGTAATTGGAATCAAAATGTGTAAATTTAAACAAAAACATTGTAATTAAGAGTATTCTTATAATTGTGAATGAGTCAAACTCAAATTAATAAAAATTTATGCTATAATTTCGGTATAGGTCAAATTGTATTATGCATTAATTTTAATATTTTAAAAAGTGAATTTTTTCCTAACAGGTACCTGGATAGTAATAATTCAAAGTTTTTTTAAAATGATAGTGTATATTGTAGTTATTTAAGACATTCTGCAAATTTTTAGAAAATTTTAAATAATTTACAGTGCCAAAAACATAGATTAGATAACATGTTTTACACGCGTATAAAAAAACAAGCACGCATGCAACAAACTCTTCAAACCATGTTTTCGACATTATAAATTATTTAAAATTTTCTAAAAATTTTTGTAGGATGTCATAAATAACTATAATATACACTGTCATAAAAAGTATTGGGATTATAACTATTCACATGCAAAAAACACGAGGGTGCACTTGTACACCATTTTTTGGGGTGCACTCTAGAATTTTCCTAAATATTTTTATTATATATGTGGTGAAAAGTTGGGTGTATTTTTAGACAAGGCATCTAACTTATAATTATGTATTTTTTTTAGTTAATCATTTTTCACATGTTAACCCAATTTTTTTTGGGATTTAACTACTCTTAACTATGAGTGGCTACATCATGTAATTCTAATCTCATATATAAATAAGGAAAGAAGTAATCCAAATATTTTTTTAGACATTTATTAGTACAAAAAAGACATTATTTTTTGTAATTCAAAACTCCATAACCACAAAAAACTCAATTGATTTTAGTTCATTTGATCTTGTGGTTGGAAGAGTTATAAGCAATAAAAGAAACTAGGTGGGTGTGTCATTTATTAGGCCAAACCACTATAAATCTCCTTCTCATTTATTATACATTTAATTCCTCTTGAGTTCATGCAATCACTTTGCCATTTTGATTTAATACTTGTCGTTGACTAAAAATATGGTCAACACATCTAAAAGAAAAAATATGCTCAATATATATATATATATTGTTTTACCCTAAAATAAGCACGGATTCAATCATTCAGCTAGGGGGTACAGCTGACAGATAAACACATGGAGAAAGCATGAGAATAGGACATCTGGCTAATTTTGATGTGAGAAGCTTGAGTTAGGACTTGGCAGCATGATAAGTAGATAATCTCCACATCACCTATCACGACAATAACCTAGTTCGAGACATGTGATGGCTAGATTGTCTTCTAGGTACTCCGAACTTGGTCCAGACTAAAGTTCGTTCACTCTTCAATCTCAACCTCGAGAAAGATGTTGAGCCCGTGGAAACCTGATCATGATGCACAATGAAGGATCCTGAAAGACTTGGAGGTTCCTTATACGCTCATTAATGCCCAGGATGTATTACATATTTATTACCCGAGATAACAGATGTAATTTCATAGGCAATCGTATCCCTATATAGATGGGAAATTATCTTGATTGATTGTTTACAATATTATGCACGCGGTTACTCAAACCAGTCCAGGGATATCCACTATAAATATCAGGGATAGTGGACAGGAAAAGGAGCTACTTTTTAAGATACAGAAACTCTGCAGAAATTAAGAGATTAATAATATTGTCTCATGGACTAGGTGGATTTTAACCATTGAACCACGTAAAAGTGTGAGTGTGAGAAATTGTTCCTTTATTTAATTACGGTTTAGAAAAGAGCACTAATATCTCTGTTATCGAATTTCTTAATCCATTGTTGGCGAAAAACCACGTCAACTGGTTGGTGCTTTCGTTGAGAATTCATTAGTTCTTAATCCCCTATGCAAAGTTTTCTTAATGGTGGTCACCCAATCCATGCACGACAATGAAATGGAGTAGCGTGGTGATCAAGAGGCACATCATATGGTCGCCTGGAAAAGATGATACTGGGAGTTCAGCATCACGCCCACCAAATCCTAATTTGGGGTATTTAATAGCCATCGAGATGGAGAATGCCCAATTGAGGAGCCATCTTCCTATGGATAATAGGCAGATCAAGGAGATCCTGGCTCGGTTACCCCCTCTTCCAACCGATGTTAACTTCGAAAAGAGGCAAAGTGGGTCCAAAAGGTCCCATAAGAATAACCGACCCAATCCCAGTCATTCTGTCAGAACTGCAACTCCGAGCTCTGTACCTTTCGAGTGAAATCAACGAAGTGCTCAACTTGCTAATCCTCAGAGGAACTATCTTCCCCATGTTATTCGATCAGTCAAAACTGCAACCCCTAGTTCCATGCCTTTTGAACAGATTCTAAGGAATGTTCACAACAACCGAACAAGGCGAGCTGGGACCAATTCACGGAGAAAAAACACCCCAACAAATCAATATGTGTTGCGATTATAGCCTACAGCACAGAGGACCCAGGAGATCGGGGTAGAACCGAGATGGGCTAACCTAGTGCGTCCAGATGGGATGAGGATAGCCTTTCCAATAAGGCACCCGCAATCACTGGTTAGACAACCAACACCACCACGCCCACAGAGGAACGTTCCAGTAAGGGGGGATAGCATGAGAAATCCTCCTCCCTAAGATGATATCTATGTCCCACGGCCTCGTACTGATAATCCCGGTCCTCGATCTTAGCCGCGGGTTATAAGTTTTGCTAACGAAAGTTATTGGACGGGGAGCCAAGGTGGAGGCAGGTGTGAAAGCGATCTGAGGAATCATCTTAGTTCTACACAAAGTCTGTATTCCGATCCACATCCTGACCTGGGTGATCATCTGAATTCACAAAGCAGGTATCCAGCTCACCATGATGATATGAGTTACACTCAGCACAGGGGAAATCCATCTATCGTACGCGACAATTTGAATGTCCCACCTAACAAAGCCCAAGCTTGTAGGGAAAACAACCCATATAATGTGTACAATAGGATGGGGGTTGGTTATCAGCTCCCAGCTAACCTGGTTATCCATCCCTTGAGCGGCTAGCCTTGATGGAAGAGCAGATGAAGAGGCTCTTATCTGGAAAAGGAATCGATGATTGTGACTCTGATGAGGAGCTCGAGCCTTTCACTCCAAACATCGTAGTAACTCTATTTCCTGTTGGCCTTAGGATGCTGACCATTCCTACATTTGATGGAAACTCATATCCTCAATCACCTCGGGACATTCAATACGCTAACGATGGCCCACAATGTCAAGTTTGACCTAAAGTGTATTTTGTTCACCACAACTCTGACCGGACCCGCCAGATTGTGGCTCAATAAGTACAAAAAACATTGGATTACCTTGTGGAAGAAATTTTCCTCCGAGTTTAAGAGAGCATTTCGGGCTTCAAAGGGAACTCGCGTTCAGGCTAACTCATTGGCCAACATAAAACAGCGACATGGTGAGTCCCTGAAAGCATATCTGAGCAGGTTCACCAATGTTGCAGCATGAGCTAGAGATGTTTATGATAGCTCCAAGCTCATGGCAATGAGGACGAGAATCACAGTAGGAGGTGATTATGGCAGGAACTCCAGCGAAAAAGAGTTAAAAGTGCAGATGAATTCTTGGCTCGGGCTTAGGAATGGATAAATTTGGAAGAAGTGTGAACTATTGTGGCAGGAACCAGCTAGGTCCCTATTCAGCCCACTGGAGCGGTGACAGATGTTGCAACTACAGCTCAACCCTGTTACCTAGAATAGCCATGTGGGAAACAATAAGAGGAAAGGGAATGTTGAGGGCGACCAGAGCGGCATAAAGAAGAACAAGCCCAGGGAAAATTCAAGCCCACCTATGCAACCTACATCGACCTGAACAATATACAAGAACATATTTTCCTGGCGAACTCTAATCGCCTTCCATAGATGAAGCCAGCGTCGTTGAGGAACCAAAGGATGAAGAAAGATCCCTCTATGTTTTGTTGATATCACAATGACATCGGCCATAATATTGATGATTGTTGAAAATTGAAGGACGAGATCAAAACTCTCATTCAAACTAGACCGTTAGCCTAGTATGCGCGAATCTGGGTCGTTCCCAATCAATCAACAGAGAAGAATGCTCATCCAGCTATGAAAACACCGATCGGCTAACCCAGAACTTAGACAGATCAAGGGAATCAAGTCGATCCTCCTCCAATAGTAGAAGGGGATATAACTACTATTTCAGGAGGACCCCATTTGGTGGGCACAAGCAATGGGGCCCAAAAAAGTATATACAGGAGCTGAAAACCTACAACAGTGCAAAATTTATCCCACAACAATGGTTATTAAAACAACAACGATTGGAGAAACAACCAATCATTTTCACGGAAAAGGATGCTAGCCACATTCAGCTCCCGCATAATGATCTGTTGGTGGTAATCGTTCAGCTCGCCAACCAAAGGGTACATAAGACATTGGTTGATAATGGGAGCTCAGTAAATGTGCTATTCAGGTCCACCCTAGAAAAGATGGGATTGTCCGTAACCGATCTTAAGGCGACCTCACTCGCCATCACCTCGATCCGACACCTGGCAATGTAGTTACCCTCAACTTCAAGTATTGTACTAGAGAGGAGACTATCTCACTGCCAGAGAATGCTATAGTATTTCCATGAGGGGAAAATCACAGCCCGTGCAGCAAGCAATGGTCATAGTTGAAGGAGGAGAGGAGCCCTGGGTAATGGAAGTTACCCATGGGGCAGAAGAACCTCAAGCAGGAGATAACAAGGTCGCCCAATAGGAGGACATTGATCCACAATTAGGCGAAGACAGGTTTGAGGAAATCAGTATTGACCCAGAGACACCTTCAAGGGTTGTAAAGGTTGGGAAAACCCTTGGAGCCAAAAGGAAGAAGAAGTTGATCGAATTCTTGAGAAATAACCTAGATGTCTTCTCCTGGACGCACGAAGATATTGTGGGAATCAGTCCGAGTGTAATAATGCATACTTTTAATTTGGACAGGAATGTGCCTGCAAAGTCCCAAAAACGAATGCTTTTGGGGAGAGAACGATCGAAAGCTTTAGAAGAAGAAGTGGCTCACCTACTTAAGTGCAGATTTATCAGGGAAGAAAAATACCCAACCTGGGTTGCTAACCCTATCTTTGTCCCGAAACCCAATGGGAAGTGGAGAACTTGCATTGACTTCTCCGACCTCAACAAGGCATGTCCAAAGGATTGTTTCCCACTACCTAGAATCGATCAGTTTGTAGATGCAACAGCCCATCACGAGCTCATGTCTTTCATGGATGCATATTCTGGATATAACCAGATCGTGATGAACTCTGCAAACCAAGATCATACTAGCTTCATGACTGAGCATAACGTATACTACTAAAAATTTATGCCATTCTGGTTAAAGAATGACAGTGCAACATACCAATGGTTAGTCAACAAAATTTTTGTTAACCAGATCGGGAAAAACATGGAACTGTATGTCGATGATATGCTCGTTAAATCAAAGACTGCCAGTAACCATGTATCTGACCTAGAAGAGTGTTTTGGCATGCTAATGAGATATGATATGAAGCTAAACCCCTAGAAGTACACTTTTGGAGTTTCGTCAGAAAAATTTCTGGGCTTCATAGTCAACACAAGGGGGATAGAGGCGAACCCAGAAAAAATCATGTCGTTACTAGAAATGCCTTCACCTAGGTCATGTAAGAAAGTAGAAAGCTTGACTAGAAAAGTGGCGGCCCTAAACCGCTTCGTTTCAAAATCCACTAACAAGTGTCTCCTGTTTTACAACTTGCTAAGAAGGAACAAAAAGTTTGAAATGACTGAAGAACATGAACAAGCATTTCATGACCTGAAAGCTCATCTGGCTAAACCCCCCATACTATTGAAACTTGCAGCTAGAGAATGTCTACTTCTATATTTGGTTGTGACAAAAAATGCGGTCAGTGCCGTATTAGCTCGAAAGGAAAATCGAGTGCAGAAGTCGATATACTACGTGAGTAAAAGACTCTTGGGAGATGAGTCCCGATATCCTTTAATATAAAACTCGTGTTTTGCCTGATTTTGGCTTCAAGAAAACTCAGACCATACTTTCAGTCCCACACCATCCACATCTTAATTGATCAACCTTTAAGCCAGGTCTTGAAAAAGCCTAAAACATCGAGACGTCTACTAAAGTGGGCCATCAAACTCAGCCTGTAGCGTCCCAAATTTGCTAATAAGGCTTAGGGGCCTTGATTAGCATGCCTGGAGGACAATAATTGATTTATTAAGTTAATATGTGAATTTTATGAGTATGTGATTAGAAATGCATGTTTAGGTAAATTAAATATGCATGTGGGTCTCATTTGGTTGTTAGGGGCATATTTGTAATTTCAGCTCGTTGAGGGCATAAATGCTATATTTATGAATATTGTGATTGACACCACGAGTGAGTGGTGATATATCTGTGATGCACGATCTGAGACAGTCATAGGGAGCAATTTAGCTAGAAAGTCACAACGAGGTCGAATACCCGGTCCAGGGGGAGCCTAGGGGTATTTTGGGTATATGATATGAGTTTGCGATTTATGGAGTAACGGGTAGTAATTTAGTAATGATTTGAGTATGCCAGGATTAACGGGGATTTGTAGATGTACTCAAGGACTTAGCGGGATATGTCAAATGACTAAATTACCCTTGGTGGTATTTAAGGACATAGACTAATTTAAGGGGGCAATTTAGTCATTTTGGCAAGAGGATATACACAATTTGGGAGTTGGGACTCTAGAAGGACTTAGACAAAATAAAGGAAAGGAATAAAGGAATCAATTTCACTCAGATCTCTCTCCTATTTGATTATCTCTCTCTCTCCATGGTGTTTGATTTTGAAGGATCTTAGGCCAGAAATTCAAGAGTTCAGAGGCTTAGTTAGGATCAAGGGTAAGTTTTTAATTCAATTCTTTGTTGAATTTTGCTGGGAAGTTTAGTGGTAGGGAGCTGAATTGTGTTTTGATTTGTGGGCATTGGAATGAAATTTTGGCAAGATTAAGCTTAGGAATTTGTGGATTTGAGCTTGGAACTGGATTTGAAAGCATCTCAGGGTCGAATTCCTACTTAAGGTAAGAATTTCATTGATTTCTGAAGTGAATATTCTGGTGTGGTTTAATTTTTGTGGAGTTTTAAACCACTAGGTGATTTTGAGTTTGGATGAGTGTTTGAGTTAGTTGCTTGTGCCTTTTAGTTGCTATACTGTTTATTTGAAGTTTTAGGTTGAATTGGAACTTGGGTGTACCTGGGTATTGATTTGGATAAGTTTAGGCTCGGGAAAAATGGTAGGAAAAACTGAGATTTCTGGGTTCGCGTATGAGCATCGCGGCCCCTATAAGGTTGTGTCGTGGCGCTAGGCCACTTTCAGGATGTGGGATTTTGTGTTTTTAGGGCTTTGCCCAGGGGGCTCGGGGAACCCTTTTGCCACCTTGTGTGGGGAAACGGGAGGTCCCGAGAGCACGAGATTTGTTCCGGGGTACAATTATAAATTGGTTAGTAATGAAAGTGTTACTTGTGTGTTATGACTAGGTTTTCAGCGAGGCTCGGGTTAGAGGACTGTTCTTGGGATTTCGGTGCTTATGAAGCTTAGGAAACAAGTAAGAGAACTGTTTGTACCTGTAGAGCTATGTGGTGTGTTGCACTTTGTTTATGATTGTTATGTAATATCTGTGATTGTGAGCGATCAGCAAAATCCAGGAGAGGCAAGGGTCGGGAGCGGCAAGAGTCGGGAGAGGCCAGAGCCGAGAGCGGCAAGAGCCGAGATCGGCAAAAGCTGGGAGAGGCAAGGTCCGGGAGCAGCAAGAGCCGGGAGCGACAAAATCCAGGAGAGGTAAGAGCCGAGAGAGCAAGGGGCCATGAATGACGTTGAGCACATGGAGTGCAAGCCATTAGAGCGAGACCCTCCTAGGATGATGGAGTCATCCTCTCACTACAGACCGCGAACCCAGGGCCTGGTAAAGCGCCTGGGACGGCATGGCTGCTATGTGTTTAGCCTGTTGGCTGCTTTGGTATATGTTGTTGTAATATTGAGTTGTTGTGTAAATATAATGTTGTATTATTAGGCTGTCGCGTTATAGTGCTAATGTGTTATTGCACTATTGTACTTTTAGGCTATTGTGCCATTGTGCTTTTGAGCTGGTCTAGATGCTGTGTTGTTGAGGATGCTAGTAGGATTTGGTGTCTGTTTGTAACTCTGATTGAATATGAGTTGTGAGATATATTTTTATTGCATATTGTACTTGAAGTTATCTTGCTGGGCCTCAGCTCACAGGTGTTCTGTGGTGCAGGTAAGAGCAAGGAAACTAGATCTTACAACCATGAGTTGGAGGGCATGGAGTGGTGTGTACATGTTTGGCCTACCTAGGCACCACGGCTGGGGTTATTTTAAGGAACATGTGGTAAACGTTCGGTTTTGTCGCTTAGGTCAACTGTACTGTACTTCGGATTGTAAATATATTTCAAAACAATGTTTTTGGATCCCAATTTAATATTTTTACGAATTCCAATAAAGGGTCAACTTTTTTTTTACTTAATCTTTATTAAATGAATCTTTATTTTCATCCAAACACACTTTTTAAATCTTAAACCTCATTTAGCGAGCTAGTGGCACATTTATAAATCACTTGGTAATGGCTCTAAGGAAGTAGGGCATTACACAGCCAGTTTGAGATATTGTATATGCCACGTACAAAATCAAGAGTCAGGCACTCGCTGACTTTGTGGACGAATGCACACATTTTTAGGACGAGCCAATGAGAGAACCAATGCAAGAGTTGTGGAAGATCTTCATTGATGGATCCTCTAGCGAGAACGGATCAGGAGCTGCGATAAATTATGATCTCACCTGAGGGGCATCAATTCCATACAGCTCTCAGGTTCGAGTTTGAAGCATCCAACAATGAGGCGGAGTACGAAGCTCTATTGGCAGGAATAAGGGTGGCAAAAGAGCTGAAGGCAAACACGATCCAATGTTATAGTGATTCCCAACTCATGGTTAATCAAATATTTGGGGAGTATCAAGCTCGCAATATCAAAATGGCAGCTTATTTAGCTAAGGTTAAAAGCAAGTTGTCTGAATTTGAGTTCTACTCCATTGAACAAGTACCCCACGAACAGAATTCCAACACAGATGCTTTATCCTGACTTGCCACCTCCAAAGAGGGGATACACTAAATGTATTCTCGGTGGAGTTCTTGGAAAAATCGAGCATAATGGCATAATCGGTTGAGGTTGGAATGATTGACATGAAACCGACATGGATAACCCCCATAGTGGAATACCTCACAATTAGTAAACTACCAAGCAATTGAAAGGAAGCAAGAAAATTGCTATATCAAGCCCCGCGATATGTTATGGTTGAAGGGACTCTATATTGACGAGGGCATTCATCACCCCTCATGCGGTGTGTTATGCCCGAGGAAGCACAGACTATCTTGCAGGAGGTACACGAAGGCTTCTACGTAGACCACGCTGGGGGGAAAACTTGGCCCTAAAGATATTGAGACATGGTTATTTTTGGCCCACGCAGAATTCGGCCTGATACATGCTGAAATGTGACAAGTGCCAACGTTTTGCCACCATTTCTCAGGAAACACCCATTGAATTAACCATGATCTCATCCCCCTGGCCATTTGTAGTATGGGTAATCAACTTGATTGGTACTTTACCTATAGGATAATGAGGAGTTCATTATGCAGTTGTTGCCATCGACTACTTCATCAAGTGGGTCGAGGTCGAGCCTCTAGCGACCATAACCTCAAAGAGAGTCCTGGATTGTGTCGTAAAGAACATCATATGTCACTTTGGGCTCCCAAAGAAGATCACGTCTGATAACATAACTCAATTCGATAGTGATCTGTTCACAAACTTTTGTGAGAAATATGACATAACCAATAGTTTCTCGTCAGTAGCGTACCCGCAAGCTAATGGGCAGGTGGAGGCTGTAAAAAAATCCCTAAAGCCGAGCTTAAAGAAGCGATTAGATGAAGCCAAGGGATTATGGACCGAGCAGCTCCCACAAATGCTTTGGGCCAATAGAACCTCACATCGTACCTCCACAGGGCACACTTCCTTCTCTCTGAATTTTGGAAGTGAGGCGATGCTCCCAATTGAGGCACTAGTGATGACACATAGGCAGAAAAACATTGTTCAAGATCAAAACCATGAGCCACTTAGCAAATCCCTGGATTTGATCGAGGAAAAATGAGAAGAGTCACAATTGTAGCTCGCCCATTATCAGGAGATGGTCACTCAATACATTAACTCAAAGGTGAAAGGTCGTAGAATTGGACTTGGTGATTTAGTGCTTTAGATTGTGTTTTTGGCAAGTAAAGATCCCAAGGATGGTGTATTAAGATCGAACTGGGAAGGGCCATACAAGATCATGGAAATCCTACGAGAAGGGACCTTTAAACTAGCTCGGTTAAATGGAGAGATAGTTCCACGGACCTGGAATTCCTTGCACCTTAAAAAATATTATCAGTTATAGTTGACATTGTTACTTTTTCTTTAATGTTTTTGGTACTATTCCATGCAAGGCTTATTTATAAAAGTCATTCCATCTAAATAACACTGGATTTTTACGTAGACCAATATTTTTATTTTATTCTTGTAAAGAATCACGTGCTCATTTTGTAAAAGCGACCTAGAATATGCATAAGTTCTGGTCGCTTGGGGGGCACATAACCGACGAGCTTTTAAAAGAATTTAGCATATTCAGATAAAATTTGGAAAAACTTAGAATTTGGAAAAATTGATTATTCAACAGCTTTTTAAAGCTTGAATTTTCAAAGTAATTCCAAATACGAACTAAGTTGGGAAATTTCTAAGACAACAAAATCTAGAAGACAACTAGGAAACCCTGGATATAACCAGGTCTGAGGCCTGATTCTTAATAGGTTAAATGTTATTAAGTGAATAAAACAGGCATAACGCTCTTAGGCGGAAAAATTTCTAGGTATAACTAGGGTATCGACTAAAATTGTTTAGTTGAGCCATCAAAAACCTATCCCGGTCTATAGATAACCATTAAGATTTCGAGTGTGTAAGAATTTGAAGTTCATAAGCATGAGAAAAGAAAAGATTAAGGGGAACAAAAATAGATCACAAAATAACAAACATGTACTAAAAAGTATATGATTATCTCGAGGAAAAAAAACCTCGAACTAAGCCTAAAGGCAATTGTTTCAGTTTGTGAGAACTAAATTACATAAAGAAGAAAATAAAATAAACATAATAAAAGCATCACTGAGCTCCGTCAACTTGCTCATGTGATGACACTTCCTCCCTGTCCCCTTCAACAGTTCTAGAAGCATCCACAGTCTGAGATGGCTCTTGTGAGAATCAACTCTAGAACCTCGCAAGATAAGGTCCCCAGAGCTCTGGCGCCATAAAGGAGAAATCCCCTTCCTGGTTATAAGCCAAATATCAGTAGAGAATCTCCTCCAGGGCGTTCGTTGAGTCTGTGATCTCCTCCTTAGCTTTGGCCTCGACCTCATATAACTTGTTCTTGAGCACATCAACCTCTTCGAGCTTCTTATTGAGGTTGTCAACCTCAGCCTGTAGTTGATCCCGTTGCTAACTCACCTCCACCACCTAGTTCTTAGCAATCCATTCATTCTCCTGGGAAGTGGCCAGGGTGGCCTTAGCAGTCTGCTTGTTCTCCTAGGACGCGGCCAGGGCGGCCTTGAGCTCGACTTTCCTAGCTCGGGACCGGGTGATGTCGTGGAGTTGAGCCAAGACAGAATACAAAGGGAAAATGTAGGTCATGGTTAGTTCGCGAAAAAAAAAAGAGAAAGAGAAGTACTATAGGGAGAATGAAGGTGGCTCACATTTAGGTTCATTCCCATGGAGGACTCTAGAACATCTTCAGGGGAATGCTCCTCCATATCCCTCAGGTCCTTAACGTTGGCTCTATATGTGTAGCCAACCATATGGTTCACCATCTCATATACATTCCCTTAGAATGCTTCTAGGATCCTTTCCAGCTTGAGTGGTTTTGTCGGGATCTCAACAGAGGGGACTTCACCCTGGATAACCTGAGAGATCAGAGCAGGTGCATGTCAAGGAAGAGGAGGAGGAGCCTCAATAATGGTAACGGTCGTTGTCAGAGCTAGGGGATAAGTGTGTTGTTGCTGTCTTTTGGTGGAGCTAGAACATTTATCTTTAATAGGAGATTCAGTGGAAGCTTCGAATTTGGAGGCTACTTTCTTTGATATTCTTGCCTTTTTTACTATAGGTCCATATAATCGCCTGCAAAGGAACGAGTAGAAAAATTCAAATACGAGAAATAGTTAGTCAAAGTAATGCAAGGTAAAGAACATAGCAAGAACCCTACCCTCCGAGCTAGAAGAGGAAACTATTATGATCGGCTCGGGGTTATGAATCAGACTGGGTAATACCTCTAACTCATGGATTATCGGGGGAAGAGGGACTCTAATATTATTATGCCTTGAGTCCTGTGGGGTTCGGGTTCTTCATTCAAGCTGGACTCATCTATGGTTTGCCTAAACCTGGGGAAAATACACCCTGACGTAGGGAGGTCATGTCGTACGATTCGTACCATACTCCTAAAAGATGGCAGACCTAAAGTGGAGGGTATTATCTACCACTGTAACGCCCTACTTCCTTAGAGCCGTTACTAAGTGAGTTTTCAATCAAAACTTTGTGCAATTAACTCGCTAACCGAGGTTTTTAAAACAAAAGTATGACTAAGCAAAAGTTAAGGCTATAATCTTTTGAAAATGCTTTACTTCATTGAAAACTTCGAGTATCTAATATTTGGGATCCCAAAATAAGGTTTGCAAAATGTTTTACAACTTAAAATAAGTTTACAGTTGATTGACTATCAAATTACAGGTTAATACAGCCATTTAGAAAATGGCCCCAACCAAAGCAGTCGAGCAGGCCAAACATGTATGCGCCGCTTCATGCTCTCCATACTCATGGCTGGTTGACTATATCTTTGCCCTTACCTGCAACACAGAGCACCCGTGAGCCGAAGCCCAGCAAGAAAACTCGAACAGCACATAGCATATGCATAATATATAATCAACCTATCAGATAATCCACAGATAACCAAGTAGTCCATCAGACTAAACAAACATTCCACGTGCTAGGTATTACTCCCGGCCCCGCTGCCGTTCGCAGGTCCCTTGCCGTTCTCAGCTCATTTTCCGTTCTCGGCACCTTTGCCGCTCTCGGATCATTTACCGTTCTCAGCACCTTTGCCGTTCTCGGCTCATTTGCCGTTCTCGGCACCTTTGCCGTTCTCGGCTCATTTGCCGTTCTCGGCACCTTTGTCGTTCTCGCTACTATAATCACATATAGTATAATTCAAATAACATTCAAACATATAACAATTCAATCAAAACTATACCATAATCATGTAATACAATTTAGGGTCGTGCCCTGCATTAACACTATGGGTCCATGCCCTGTCCTACGGGTGCTGCAGTTTTCTTACCTGTATTCCGAGCTTTCTGATGCACTAAAGCCGCGAGCACGGTCCTCTAACCCGAGCTTTTCCAAAGACCTAGTCACAACACGTATAAAACATCCTTTAATACTAATCAATTCAAAACCACTTCCCGAGACCAATTCCACTTTCTCGGGACTCCCAAATTCCTAAAACAATTCATTGGAAACATCCCCCGAACCCCCGGAGCAAAAGCTCAAAATTGCAAAATTTCATGCCCTGAAAATGGCATAGCGCCGCGGCGCTGCCCAAGAGGGCCGCGACACCCAGCAAGTCAGAGAGCCTCCCCTGATTGGAAACAGCCTCGCGCCGCGGCGCCCAAGAACAGGGCCACGGCGCTCCTTCGCGAACCCAGATTTTCTGGATTTTCACATGCGTTTTTCCCGAGCTACGACCTCCCAAATCTTGCCAAACAAATACCTAAACCCTAAGATCAATTTAAAACTTCATATGAACCATCTAACAGCCCATAAACACGAGCATCAAGATCAAACACACAATCACACCCAAAATTCACCCCTTTGATTTCTAATTTCAGCAAACTCAAACAAAACTTAAAACTTAACTCATGCATTTAAATTTCTCAAATCAAAACAGAAACAAGACCTAAATTTTCATAGAAACCTTACCTCAAGTGGAGAATTCACCCCTAAGTTCCCTTGATTCTCCTCCTAAACTCCCACTTCAGCCCCTTCTACTCTTCTTCTTCTAGATTTTCTTCTCTTCAATTTTTATCAAAACCATAATATGACACAATGCCTAAACCGTATACCCCAATATCACAGCTGAAATTTGTCTAAACCCCTTGCCAAATGACCATTCTACCCCTTTTAATAATCCTTTCTTAACTAAACCTCCAAGGGTACTCAAGTCTTTTCACTTCTATTTCAATTCTACCATTTTCCATCTAAACTTGTTACTCAAAGCAGTTACATATGGTTACCCAGGTTACTCAATCACCAATAACTATATCCACTAGTTCTCAACTCAACCCACAAAATTCCCCAAAATACCCCTAGGCTCCTCCCGAGCCAGGTATAAAATCATGTTGTGACTTTTGAGTTAACTAGCTCTTTAGGACCGTCTCGACGTGTGCATCACAATAATAACACCACACTCACGTGGTACAAATCACATAAAACAATTATCACATATATGCCCTCAACGGGCTAAAATTACCAATTTACCCTTATCATACAAACGGGGTCCACATGCATATTTATTTCACCTAAACATGCATACTAACCACATATTCATTAAATTCACATAAATTAATGCAGTATAACAATTATTTCCCTCCAGGCACACTAATCAAGGCTCCAAGCATTATTAGCAAATTTGGGTCGTTACAACTATCCCCTTCTCATAAAAATTTCGTCGTCGAAATTTACCCAAACACATCAGTCAGTAGACCCGCAACTCTGACCATGATTTCCAAGGTCCACCGCCTTACTTTACTTCCCAACAACACTCTTACAGGAGTAACAATCTTGCCCCACAAGATCTTGTCTAATAGCCATACTCTCGTTAGCCCCTCGTTTACACCGCAACCCTGCTGAAGCTTCAGGGTCTGCCTAGATTACAATGACCAATTCATTGCCTTATTCCTGATTCCAAAGATACCCAAAAGTCATCACCTCTACTAGGTGGGATCAATTGGTAGGCCCCGCTGGCCTAACCCTTGGTACAACTTCAGAATTTATGTTGAATCAAGAGTCAGAACTCTCCCTTCTTTCTCTGAACACCATACAAATCCTCGTCTGTTATTACGTAGAGAGATACAAATATTTCCTTCCGGGACTTTATTTTCTCCAAAATTTAACAATTTACAAGTTCTTTTATTCTTCCAAATAGACAGACACTCCTGTCTTAAGAATTCCAACAACCTCTTTTGGCTTTCACTCTGAACTAATGCCAAACCGTAGTATTCACTATCCTTCGCCTCTTACCATGTCCTATGTCGTGTTACATTAGCAAGACGCCAGCATATGCCACAACGACTAACTTATCAGGGATAACACTTCCCTTAATACCTCAAGTATTCGCATAGTCAACGCTTAATTCTTTAAGATATCTGATAAGCTTTCAGACTGCAATTCCACTTGCAATCAACTGATAATTCTGGGTTCCCACTCTGTTCTCTTGTTCTCTAGTTTCTTTCCAAAAATTTAGAATACTATAGGGTCACAATTCAATATCATCGGCGTCCTACCCTGAAACCAGTTCACCTGAACCAACTACATTAACTCAATCAACTGAGTCAAAACTTTTCATGTCCAAACACCTTACTTAAGGTCTAAAGTGGTCTATTCCCATGATACAACACCACCTCACTTAACCCCTCAGTGTCCAAAAGAAATCACTAAATTCCGTCACTCGATCAACCCTCCCGGTACAACGTACCCTAGGAGGTGGAATGATATCCATTCAGAATTCTCATTTATATGCCAAACTCTAATTGGATCCTTCATTCGACCCTGGTATCCTAACTTGTACCACCTTGGTAAGGTCCTTCCCTGCTTCAACCAAAGCCAACACTTTGGATTCCATAGTTCAGTGACACTCACCAGTTAATCCTTACCTACTAACATGGTGCCCATCTCAGTCGTTGCTTTGTCCACTCCATTACAATTAATAGTGTCATTCCTTGACTGACACACGCCTCCCAGCTAGGAGTTCCGCCTCCAATTAAATTTCCCCTCGCTCAATCGAGGATTTCAAACACCGATCACCCGTCTGTTACTTTTCACCACATCTGGGTCTCAACGTTACCTTTCTTATTAATACCCATCACTCAAGTACCTTATAATATGCATAACTGTCAACTTAACGTTCCAAGTATATCAACCATGTTCCATTCTTTCACCTCCCGCAAGGTTCGATCCATCCTCGCGTCAATTTGCGCCTGGGCGTGCCCAATCTGTGATGCACTCCCACACTTCCATATTCTCATCATAGATCAGGTCCTTTATGCTATCACTCTGTACTTAACCATATCACACACATATTCCAGCATCGCCAGATACCAATCAATTCTTACCTTGTCTTATTTTTCTGATTTGACACCACTCATTCCGTCTAACCTCAAGTTTTACTGTTCTCCTCATCTCTGATGTAGTTGTCTCCGGAGATACTTATGCAATAGATGACGCACTTACCAGTCCTGTTATGCTTTCTATTCTTCAGATATTCTTCATTAGCTTCTTTGTGGCTTCAGATCAATTCTCCTCGTACCTGTCCTTTCTTCTTATAGCTCTACTCTGAGTATTCCTAACGACACCCAATCTGACACTCCGTAGAACCTTACCTGTGACCCTGCCTCCTGGGTACTAATGTCTTCAACATAATAATCATTTGCTCACCATTTCCGTCTGGGAGTAATCCACATATACTGCTCGTGAGCTTGAAGGGGACTTGCCCATACCGTTCATGCATTCTCTTCCTAAAGAACCTACCTGTGCTACTGTAGCTTGAACCATTCTAGAATCTTTGTTACCAATTCCTCACACCCTACCCGGTGCAAAATAAACAAATTCATGAAATGTCTCTATCCTTGGTTTCCAGCTGGTAATAACCAGGTCATAGATCAACTCCTGGAGACATCGTCCCATCTTGTATCCAACGTTATACTTTTCGTTCTAACCCGACGATGCTAACAATCCCCGCAGTGTAACGCTCTGGCTACTCCAGGGTCAAATTCCTTCGATTGCTTCAATAGATTTTTCTGTCAATACCATCTTTTACAACATTCCTGATATCAATCCTATCTGTAGTCCGACCTTAAAGTACCCCCAATCTTTCTTTACATACCCATATAATTTTACCACTGGTCAGCTCAGTTCCACTCAGTCTCATTAACATACTCCAGATGATATCCTCTACAATCCATGGTTATCCCTTAACTGATTAACTCTCTCACTGTGACTCATGCTGAGGCTCCCATAAGACAACTCTGTTGTTATTACTATGCACTTCTTGATCACTTGCATCCCAATTCATCTGCCAGAAGTTTCTAATTCCTTCTCAATAATTATTACTAGCTTCAGCCTCTCATATAGCACCCATGAAGCAAACTCTCTATGTATAACTCCCTCTCAGAACATTCTCGACACCGAGTTCATCCAGATCGTTACATGACTAAAGCATAAACCATTCAGTTGAATATTCATCCTTAAGGAATCAACCTCGAACTTCGAATGTAGCGAGGCATTCTAGTTTTCTGTTCCCTCACCATGGGAAGTCCATCCTAACATATCGAGTCATTCTATGTAGAAGTCATGCCTTCACCTGACCTCTTCCCAGGTGGAATCTCCTGCCTCTGATGTATAGCAGATAACTTCATCGATTCCATCACTATTCTGACGGCTATCTTGTCAATCAGGTTTTCCCCCTTTCTGGCAAAACTAAGAGCTATCAAGCTTTTCGGGGCTCTTCTGCTTTGATTGCCGAAAATCTATCCTTACTATAATCCATCAAAAGAAGCACTGCTATTTGCAGCCCTAGCACTCATGCTCTATACATCATTCATCAGTTCTTCGAACCACATGGCCCTCTCCACTGTCCCCATACAGATGGTGAGTACACATATCGAAGAGGCACACATATTTTAGACTATTCCAGATTTTAAGTCCTTAAATGGGTCATCATCATTTTCCACTGCATCCGTCCGTATCAATTTCCCGAAATGAATTACCCAATTCGCAAAGCCCAAAAATTTACACTTTTGCCACTATATCATTCCAATCCAATCTTATAAGGTCTCCACTCTCCACAGTTCAGATCATGCCTTTATAACCTCTTCTATCAATTCATCATCTAGGTTCTTTCCAACCCATCACGCCCATGCCTTAGCCCAAGTGCCATTTCCAGGCATCCCTCTAGCACAATACTTAACACAACCCTTTAGTCATGGGCTCTCATCCTCTTATAACCAAGGGTGGAATTAACTTTGCCCATCCATTGATAAATTCTTTGTCAACCCGAACTTTCCTCAAAACCAGAGGATAACTCCCTCTAAGCCTTTCATATAATACCCTTATCTGTCCATACTCTCACAATACCAACACCGGTAACCTTACTGTTAAAACATATAAATCAGCTATTTTCCCAGAGAAGTCCGTTGTTCCTCTGTTCCATCTCAACAGATAAACTCCATAGCTTACTCACACACCAGCGACCCTCTGCTGCTGCTTTTCAAGGATAAATGGAGATCTCTAACTCCAACTATTATCTAGAATCCCCCCTTCAACACAATGCCATGTCCACTTAACCATACTAGGAACAACCAATTTGAGTTCACCTGTCACTACTGACCAACTCCTCAGCCATGTGGTTCACACTCTGAACCAATCCACAACTAGATCCAAATAACCACAGTTATCATGCACACATAAAGCATATGAGGTCCAATCCACAACGACATACATTTAGCTACCAAATTTTATTACAACTAAGTATTCCCACGTTTCATCATGCTTCATACAAGACAATAAACAGGCATTACAAATGGATTTAATTTAGACAATTAACCACATACACTCAATATGCAAACCATTATCCCAATATTCATCCACATGCAATAATAATGTTATTCAGCACGCTTTAATCTCAACATGCAATAGTCAAGGGCCAAGCCCTAACAGCATCTCATGCATATGTCAACTCATTCATCATGCTCAATATAAATAAGCAGGAAAACAGGGCATTCAAACATATGTTCAAGCATATCAGTCATTCATACCAACCAACCTGAGTCGAGCTTGACACTGACAGCGAGCGTACATGTTCGGTCGATCTCCAGAACCAATAAACCTTGGCTCGCTCTGATACCAAGTTGTAACGCCCTACTTTCTTAGAGACATTACTAAGTGAGTTTTAAATCAAAACTTTGTGCAATTAACTCACTAACCGAGGTTTTTAAAACAAAAGTGTGACTAAGCAAAAGTTAAGGCTATAATCTTTTGAAAATGCTTTACTTCATTGAAAACTTCGAGTATCTAATATTTGGGATCCCAAAATAAGGTTTGCAAAATGTTTTACAACTTAAAATAAGTTTACAGTTGATTGACTATCAAATTACAGGTTAATACATCCATTTAGAAAATGCCCCCAGCCAAAGTAGTCGAGCAGGCCAAACATGTACGCGCCACTTCATGCTCTCCTTATTCATGGCTGGTTGACTATATCTTTGCCCTTACCTGCAACACAGAGCACCCGTGAGCCGAAGCCCAGCAAGAAAACTCGAACAGCACATAGCATATGCATATGCATAATATATAATCAACCTATCAGATAATCCACAGATAACCAAGTAGTCCATCAGACTAAACAAACATTCCACGTGCTAGGTATAACTCCCGGCCCAGCTGCCGTTCGCGGCTCCCTTGCCGTTCTCAGCTCATTTTCCGTTCTCGGCACCTTTGCCGCTCTCGGCTCATTTGTCGTTCTAAGCACCTTTGCCGTTCTCGGCTCATTTGCCGTTCTCGGCACCTTTGCCGTTCTCGGCTCATTTGCCGTTCTCGCTACTATAATCACATATAGTATAATTCAAATAACATTCAAACATATAACAATTCAATCAAAACTATACCATAATCATGTAATACAATTTAGGGTCGTGCCCTGCATTAACACTATGGGTCCATGCCCTGTCCTACGGGTGCTGCAGTTTTCTTACCTGTATTCCGAGCTTTCTGATGCACTAAAGCTGCGAGCACGGTCCTCTAACCCGAGCTTTTCCAAAGACCTAGTCACAACACGTATAAAACATCCTTTAATACTAATCAATTCAAAACCACTTCCCGAGACCAATTCCACTTTCTCGGGACTCCCAAATTCCTAAAACAATTCATTGGAAACATCCCCCGAACCCCCGGAGCAAAAGCTCAAAATTGCAAAATTTCATGCCCTAAAAATGACCTAGCGCCGTGGCGCTGCCCAAGAGGGTCGCGACGCCCAGCAATTCAGAGAGCCTCCCCTGACTGGAAACAGCCTCGCGCCGTGGCGCCCAAGAACAGGGTCACGGCCCTCCTTCGCGAACCCAAATTTTATGGGTTTTCACATGCGTTTTTCCCGAGCTACAACCTCCCAAATCCTCCCAAACAAATACCTAAACCCTAAGATCAATTTAAAACTTCATATGAACCATCTAACATCCCATAAACACTAGCATCAAGATCAAACACTCAATCACACCCAAAATTCACCCCTTTGATTTCTAATTTCAGCAAACTCAAACAAAACTTAAAACTTAACTCATGCATTTAAATTTCTCAAATCAAAACAGAAACAAGACCTAAATTTTCATAGAAACCTTACCTCAAGTGGAGAATTCACCCCTAAGTTCCCTTGATTCTCCTCCTAAACTCCCACTTCAGCCCCTTCTACTCTTCTTCTTCTTCTTGCCCTAGCTTTTCTTCTTCTAGTTTTTCTTCTCTTCAATTTTTATCAAAACCATAATATGACCCAATGCCTAAACCGTATACCCCAATATCATAGCTGAAATTTGTCTAAACCCCTTGCCAAATGACCATTCTACCCCTTTTAATAATCCTTTCTTAACTAAACCTCCAAGGGTACTCAAGTCTTTTCACTTCTATTTCAATTCTACCATTTTCCATCTAAACTTGTTACTCAAAGCAGTTACAAATGGTTACCCAGGTTACTCAATCACCAATAAATATATCCACTAGTTCTCAACTCAACCCACAAAATTCCCCAAAATACCCCTAGGCTCCTCCCGAGCCGGGTATAAAATCCCGTTGTGACTTTTGAGTTAACTAGCTCTCTAGGACCGTCTCGACGCGTGCATCACAATAATAACACCACACTCACGTGGTACAAATCACATAATACAATTATCACATATATGCCCTCAACGGGCTAAAATTACCAATTTACCCTTATCATACAAACGGGGTCCACATGCATATTTATTTCACCTAAACATGCATACTAACCACATATTCATTAAATTCACATAAATTAATGCAGTATAAAAATTATTTCCCTCCAGGCACACTAATCAAGGCTCCAAGCATTATTAGCAAATTTGGGTCGTTACAACCACTATGGTGCATCGGGGATAACTATGGTCGTAACAAGCCACCAAGTGATCCACACATTGTTGGATGACCACGTTCAGGTCTGGGTCAACAGGATGTCGGCTCACGAGTTGTCATGGGTTGAATCAGACTAGCCTAAAACTGGCAGCAGCCTGGTCTAATTCTCTATAGGGATTACCTTGGCTGGAAGTGTTGTTTGCTACCCCTGACTCAGCTCGGTCTGGGTCAGGATCCTGCCCATCTTCAGGAGCTCTTCTTTGCACACCAGTGATGCCACCTCTTCTTCCTCTTCAGTGTCTTCAATGACGAGGAGAACTTCTTGAGGACGAGGGAGCTCGGGGGCGGACCTCGGGCTTTGATGGCCAACATTTTACCTTTGCGGATCAGTTTACATGCCACCATGATAGCATCATTCACTACCATTCATAACTCCTTCTCCTTCCAGGGAATATGAGATAGTGTCTCATACTGACCTCCAAGGGTCTCAGATCGCCTTGTCCTCTTGTATATAGCTTCACAAGGAAGCAACTCAGTTAGGAGGGTTAAACTCAATAAAAAAAGGTGTCCACGTATGAAATTCAAAGAGTTAGGAAACTTACGAGGACGATTGAAGTATCGGTGAGTGCAGTTTTTGAACCCATTTGACATAAAGAATTGATCTTTATAGTCATTTGGATGGCTGGGGAGGTCGATGACAGAGGCCATGTTGGGAAATCGAGTGAGGTCGTACAAACCATCACCTCATCCCTTATGCTTAGGGTTGACTTTGAGGCAGAAGAAATACAAGATGTCAGCGAGGGTGGGAACCTCCCACTTGTGCTTCAAAAATAAATATTTCAGCCCCGCCAAAAGCCGATATGAGTTTGGGGAGAGCTGGAATGGAGCCAATTTGACGTAGTTGAAAAAGTCTATGAAGTACTTGTCCAAATAGAGGAAAGCATAGGCTTTTAGATGCTCATCACTCTAGGCCCCGAAATCATCCTAAAGTGGGGCGCAGCTCTGCTCTCCTTCCAGCTAAGGTCGGGCAACAAGGCCATCGGGTCCCATTTCAATCCTGTGGCTCAAAAAAATCTTGTTCACTTTTCTTGAGTCGTTATTCGAGACACGATGTGCTCAGCCTCAAAAAAGACGTCAGGGTCAACTATGATCTCCCTATCCACCACCGAGCCGAAGTGGGGAAGGGGGGTTTTGGGCACAACCTGCTTACCCTTACTCTTGCTTTGACAAGAGGAGCTTGCGACAGTTTCCTTTTGATGGGCCCTGATCTAGCTCGCCTAACGACAAAGCGACTTGTTAGTGGCAACCTAAAATAAAGTCTCGCTACGGCGGCAGAGGTCCAATGACCCGGGGGTTCGAATTTGGTTTAATTAGCCTAGAATATACGCAAACTAAGATGTACCCTAGCACCAACGCATGTTTCCACACGTATTCCTTGGCCAAGCGCTCTAGACTAGGGGAAATCCCTGATACTTCGGGATTCACGTGTCAGTCCTAGTACCCTTTTGAAAGTGGTTTAATGCAAAACTACTCAAGGAATCGTGACCCTTAAGCAACCCAGAACCGAACCTAAAAACCCTCAACTTCTACACACAAACAGGTAACTTACTTTCATAAAAAATAACGTCCTTTCAAAACTCAAAAAAAATGCCCATTTTCCACACACCTTATTTCTAAACGAATCTAGTGTCGTTCTTTTAGCGTAAGGAAACCCCTATTAAACTCGGACATGGTTAAAGTACGAGACGGTACTGGAAAAATTTTGAAATAAAAGGAACTTATTGAAAAATGAAGAATGAAAGATTTAAACCTGATGAGGATATACTTACAGTGTGTATGTTTACTCGACGGGGATGTTGATGGTTCCAAATGTAGGAGCTTGAGAGCTTCTAAAGAATGGAAGGACGACGAAAGTTTTTGAAAGAGGTCTGAGAAAAAGGAGAAGTTTTTTAAAAGAAAACTTTTTGAATGCGAAGGTGGTGAATTTCAGACATGATTTTCCTATTTATATGTAAACTTCGGGAATTAATCTGGGCCATCTGATCAGGTGAGCTCGAGATCCAAAAAACTAAGTTAAATGACCTTTGCGGTGGGAAAAAGTTGATAGGACAGTTGTCACGATCCTCAAAATTTGAACAGGTGCCTATTATAGACGGCCACGTGTTTAACACGCGAGTAGTGGGTAAGCATGATTTCACACAACAGAAGCCTAAAATCTCTTACTGTGTGTGTCAAAAGTGACGTAATGCACAAGCAGGAGCTTGGGGGGAAAATGTTGTGCCCCAAAATAAGCGTGGATTCAATCATTCAGCTAGGGGGTACAACTGGCAGATAAACACATGGAGAAAGCATGCTTTAGGACATCTGGCTAATTTTGATGTGACCAGCTCAAGTTAGGACTTGGCAGCAAGATAAGCAGATAATCTACAGATCACCTCTCAAGACAATAACCTACTTCGAGACATATGATGGCTAGATCGCCTTCAGGGTACTCCGAACTTGGTTCGAACTAAAGTTCATTCACTATTCGATATCCAGCTCGAGGAAGATGTTCAGCTCGTGGAAACGTGGTCATGACGTACATTGAAGGATCCCAAAAGACTTGGAGGTTCCTTATACGCTCATTAATTCTTAGGTTGTATTACATATTTATTACCCGAGATAACAAATTTAATTTCCATAGGCAATCATATCCCTATGTAGATGGGAAATTATCCTGATTGATTATTTACCATATTGCTGCACATGATTACCCAAACTTGTTATGGAATATCCACTATAAATATCAGGGATAGTGGACAAGAAAAGGGACTGCTTTTTTAGATACAGAAACTCTGCAAAAATTGTAAGAGATTAATAATATTGTCTAATGGACTAGGTGGATTTTAACCACTGAACCACGCAAAAGTGTGAGTATGAGAAATTATTTCTTTAATTAATTACAGTTTACAAAATAGCACTAATATCTCTATGATCGGATTTCTTAATACATTGTTGGTGGAAAACGCGTCAATATATATATATAAATCAATTTCCTCAACTATTAGTTATATCTTTCTTTTGAGTAAAAAATTGAAAACAATTTTAAATATTACATTTTTCTTCATTCATCAAACTCTAACATCAATTAATGGAAAAAATTGAGTAAAGAGATCTCTTTTAAAAATTAAGAAACTTCTTTAGCTTTTTCAAGTTCATCATAACTTTTTTTTATCTTTGTTATTTCTGATTTTCAAATGATAATGTGTCAACTAATCAAGAAACTAATCACTTAGTAACACATGTCAAACAAGTGTGTGATGAGATTAATTAAGTACCTCGTCGATCAATAGATGTATCTTATTTATGCTCGTTGCATATGAATCCAAGAACAAGTCAATAGAGTACTGAAACCTGATCACATAATTATGGCACTGGACGCCTCATCGAGTAGGAAAAGTAAAAAAAATTATATTTTACTTGTAACTTGTAATTTATTATATTTTATTTAATTAAATAATCATTTAAAATTTGTAGGAATATAGTTATGTATTTAAATCTAAATGCAATACCCCGACAAAAAATAAATAAATGTGATACAAGTGAGCAGACTTCATTGTACATATCTTTCACAAGTGATTTGCATATTCGCCTCGGATGGATGATTATTACAGTGCGGAGGAGACTAGTAAAGGAGAAAGGATAAAGGACTGATGTTGGTCTTCCATGTCTGTGATAGGTCTGTAGAGTATACCTATATGCTTTCCAACCTTCGTTCTGAGCTTGAAGCTGTCTGCCAGGAGGTGCTATACCTTAGGTAGATGAATTAATAATTTGGTCATTGTGGGATAGCTTTTCCAAAAATGTTGTAAGAGATGAACTACTCCATACACGTCTATTATTAACAATAATTCTTCTACTTTCTCAAAGAAATTAGGAGATAAGAAAATGTTGTAAAAGAGTTTGAAAAAAAAGATGGTATTTTCATAACTGTTTTAGTAATTTTGTTTTTCTTATTTGGAAAGTGACGTTGAGAATTCCAAGAGATTGTTGTCTATAATAGAGTCATTGAGTAGAAAAAAAATGTGTGCATGTACAAAGAGTCATTATGTGTAAGAGTAGTGGAGTGTATTGAATTATTAGATAAAAATAACAAAAAAAAAATTGGTGTGATGCTAAAACTTTATATATATATATACACACGAATAGAGGAATGCTAAGGAGACTCTTTTGCTCAGAGAGATTCAACAACTAAAAGAAAGATCGATTCTTTGGGATCCTTCCTTTCTTCAAACGAAATGAACAATGATAGAATCAGACTGATTCCCTAAATGTCTTTCTGGATATTCCTCAATGTCCCGGCCATTCACGGAATGTCAGAAGCAGATAATCATCTACTTCCGGAAGAAATCAAAGAATTTCTTGGGAATCCTACAAGATCCATTCGTTCTTTTTTCTCTGACAGATGGTCAGAACTTCATCTGGGTTCGAATCCTACTGAGAGGTCCATTAGAGATCAGAAATTATTGAAGAAAGAACAAGATGTTTATTTTGTCCCTTCCAGGCGATCGGAAAATAAAGAAACAGTTAATATATTCAAGATACTTTCTTTTGCACTCTCTCTTCAATTTATTAACATGTGACATTTTTTAAAACATGTTTATTTTTACAATATAATTATTCATGATATTTTAATTTTATTACAATTAGACCACAATTATACAATATAAGGGAATTTACTCATTTGGTACCATGTATTTTTACAGAGTATTGTTATGATACTTTCTTTTTTCAATAATCTTCATATGGTACCCTGTATTTTAAAAAAATACACATTTGATACCCTAGACTCGGATTTGATAAATAAAACTGTATAAATATGACATAACTGCCATCAGTTATATGTAATTAAGTAATTAAATTTGAATTTGGAACTCATATAATTCAGAGCAGTTTGATTAAATTGGCAAAATTTTATCAATTAAATTTGAGTTTAGGGTACCAAATCTGTACTGTTTACCGAGTTTTTTCGGAAACTAGAAATATAATATGAAATAAGAGCTGGAAAGAGAAAGGCTAAGAGATTAACAATCACAGTTTTTACGTGGTTGGGGTGTTAATGAGCCTTAGTCCACGAGTCATTGGTATTAGACTTTAGAGAATTTTTACAATGGAGTTTTTCTACAAGTTCAACAGAGATTTTACTTACAAGAGAAATTCTGGGATCTCTGCTACATTGCAAAACTGACCCTATTTATAGGCAGTAAAGTAGCTTGGGTCGGACTAATCCGAGCCCAATAAATTACAATTTGCTCGCTAACAGGGCCATAATACAAAGAATGTAACGTAATTAGATGTTGTTAATCTGGGCCCATTGGGCTGGCTTAGGCATGGTCGAGCCTTACAACTGTCTTCAGTTCGTTAGTACATACTGACCCGCATGGGCTACTAAGGGGATCCTGGAGACAGGATCTATCAGAGTAGTGGCAGTAATGTTTCCTAGGAATATTGTATGTTCCGTGCGTACTCTATTCTGCAGGTTAGTTAGGGAGACCAACCTTCGAATTTCTCAGGGACACGTTAGCATCAAGGAAGACCAAGCTTATGCTATCCAAACGTAGGGTCTGGATTCATTTACAAATATCCAGGATTGTTTACCTAATTCCTGGTTTGTTTACCGGGAACGAGGTTTATTTACTAAGGCGGATACCTTGTTGATGACATCTTCTCTTGGATCCCAGCTGATGGGATCCGTCTCCTGGAGTGAGCCATTCGCCATCGCCATTTATATCTCGAAAGATGTAGGTTGAGAGTGGTCAGGGAGATGATATGGGCCTGCACCTTGGTTCTGGCCCTCTCACTATGCTTATGCTACTTGCCCGTCATTGGGCTTAGTATGTGGGCCGTCAGGGTTCACTGGACCCAAGTTTGGCCCAGACCTCTTCTGAGGGCCCATGGACCCGTTTGGCCCTGCCACATGTCATAGGTGAAAATATGGATAACATTTACCCCCCAAGTTTTCATCCGTGTTTGCATGGTGGAGACTTGCATTCCTTCTCCCGAATCAATCACAAATATCCCAGTTCATTTACTTGAGTCCCAATTTGTTTACTTGAGTCTGGGTTTGTTTACTTGGGGGCCATTTGGGTGATCCCAGTCCCTTCAGATTCCCAACATTCTAGGCACTGGTCACTAGGTTGATGGTGTGTCTATACCACTCGCGCCTTAGAAATCTGGAGAGAATCTTTTGATTACGTAAGTGACTGATGGATGTTAGCACATGTCTCAAAGTGTCTCGTCTATACGAAAAAGGTGCTTTGGGTACTCGAGTTGGTTGTTTAATGCTTCTGCACCATCTGGAGCCATTGGATGGGGATAGTTTTGAGATTTTCAATGTGGACGGTTGGATGAGGTAGGCCTGGATCTTGGATTGATGAATCCATGATTTGGTACTCGATTGGGCCAATTAATGCCCCTCATCATCTGGGACCGTCGGATGAGGATCCTCGTTGTGGACCGTTAAATCAAATAGTGGATTTTTATCCTATAAATACCTCGACAATCTCATTTCTACATTTTACACACCCCACATTCTCAATCTACATAGCAGAGAGCCAGAGCTTTATATGTCCAAAATTGCTGACAAGATTCTCCAGCGATTAATATTTCTTCGTGTTCATTTGTTTCCGACAGAGCCTTTTTCCACTCAACAAGTAGACGATTATGTCTCAATCCTTCCGTCTAGGAATGCCAACGAGCTATTACATCGTCTCCTCCGGTTCAAGACTGAAATCCTGCCAACGTTGTCGCCTGAAACTCAACAAATCGCAACTCTGATACCCCACCATAAGTTTTCTGGTCACTTTCTTATTCTTTTTGGTCATTTTTATTTTTGTTTTGTTTCCATAACAGTAGAGTCGTTTGGGATTCGGCCACCATATAGTGTGGTTCTGAGTAGTGGTAGTGGTAGAGTTGAACGATAGGGTTTCTAGATGGCACCTCATACCATAGGTAGTTTGACTAGTGAAGAAGGATTGGACTTTAGTTCCCGACATATGTTCCTCGGATCTCTATTTGTCCCAGATCTGAGTCCGAAGGGGACCTCTTCAAGCAGTTTTAGGAGAATCCCCACACCTAACCAGTTTTCTTTGATTTCGGTGCTAAATGCTTGGTTCTTGCTTTTCTTGTCTCTTCCAGGTCTTTTATCATGGGTCGCGACATTACTTTGTATGTGAAAGATATTTTTCCAAGCGGGCCCCGTAGTTTTGGAGGGGACCAAGCTTCCCACTGGCAACACTTGGGAAATGGATGGGGAAAAGAATGAGTTCCAGAACTACCAGATGTTGAATGAGCTAGAGAAGGCCCTTAGAGTGGAGTCGAATCCTGCTTTACAATAGATTGGCCCGGAAAGAAGAGAAATCTCATACCAAAGCAGGCACGTTTGGGGCCAGGATCATAGGCCACATTAGTGCAAGAGCTACTCTCCCGCTCCACAAAGATTTTATGCGGTTCCTCAAGTTCGTGGTGATGGCGCCTTTCCAGTTTCTGTCCCAAGAGTATAAGTTTCTTGCGAGATGGTGCATATTCTGCGCTTCGAAGGAGATCCCGACACCTACCCCCACAAAGGTGTTGTACTTTTACAAGTTGGAGCTGCAACTTAATGCTAAGGACAATATGGGGGACAGGCTCTATAAGCTGAAGGCCCGAGGCATTAGTTTGACTCCATTCAGCACGTGGAAACATCCTCCGGATGTCAGACACTATTGGTTCATGACATCCAAGTTTCTCCTCGAGAAGAACCCCACCCTGGTGCTGGAATTTCAGCGCGTGGGTAAGTCGACCTTCTTCATTTTTCGTCTAGCCCTTTATTTAGTTTATTGGAAACTTACATTCCTGTGAACAAGTCTGTATGCTCAAACTCAGCTCAGTAAATCGATCCTAGATCAAAAGAAGTATTATGCCACTCTTAGTGCCGATGAGTTGGATGTGAGGGGCTTCGTGACCATGGAGAACCTTCGGTTGGTCAAGCTGATTGTCACTCACCAGTCAATAGATGCCCCTAGCTTCTGGGGGCTACAATGTGAGAGGGATCTTGCCTTAAGAGAGGAGTTGGCCCTTATTCATATTGCGGCGGTGGAGGTCACGGTCAAGGCGGACGTAGAGAAGAAGAGAAAAGAGCAAGCAGGCCGTGCGGAGAGGGCCACGTCCGAGGAGTTGGATGCCCTTCTCGAGGGGAGGCAGCCCAACACTGGGGCTCCTAAGGCTAGCAATTCGGGGCAAGGTAAAATGCCTCCAGTTTTAACTTACGCCCCTCATATTGAGGGCTTAGTTAGGAATAGGCAACAGTACCGGGATTGTAACGTCCCAACTTCCCTAATGTGGCTTACGCTTGGATTAGGGGGCCAGGAGGGCCATAATTGATTTAATATGCAATTATGTGATTTTATGCATGATTATGTGAATTATATTTTGATATGATGATAATTGCATGCATATGGGCCCACTTCTTATTAGAAGGGCATTTTCATAATTTTGGCCCATTAAGAGCATAATTGTATATTTATGTGCATGTTTGTGATTTATGGGTGAGACCACATTATTATGTGGATTTTTTTGAGCTATTCAGCATGAGACGATCCTAGGATGCAAGTTAGCAGTTTGGTCATAACGGGGTTAATTACCGGGCTCGGGGTGAGTCTGGGGGTAATTTGATGCTTAGTACATTACTGGGAATGAAACGGGTAATGGGATATGATTTAATAAATATTTGAGAATAATGGGCATAATGGGAATTTGAGGACGTTAATTATGATTAACGGGATAAGTGGGAAATGACAGTTTTGCCCTTGGGTGGTTGTGAAGGTTTTAAATGACCCTTTGGGCATTTTGGTCTTTTGACCATTAGATATGTTTAAGGTTAGTGGTTGTACAAGGGTCTAAGGTTGAAGGAAAACAGAGTTCTTTATTTCTCTCTCACATTCGATCATCTCTTTCTCTCTGTCTGGTTGGGATTTTTGAAGCAAACTTGAGAATTCAAGCTAGAGGATTAAGGCTTGTGAGCTTAGGATCTTAGTTCAACGGCTGGAAGGGTTCAATCTATATCTGAGGTAAGGTTTTTAGATTGAAGTTTCAAGATTTTCTCTGTTTTTAGTTTGGTTCGTAAGCTTGATAGTATGATTGGTTAATTGGATATGTGGTGATGTTTTGAGTGGTTTAAGGCTTGGGTTTTGTTGTAAAACTGGTGGAAATGTTGTATTGATGTTGGGTAGTGATTTTGGGATGGTTCAGTTGAAGGTTTGTCTGAGTTTGAATTGAGAAATATGCAGGGGAGTTGGGTTCGTGGGGTCAAGTCGCGACCGAGTTCATGCAAGTCGCGACTTGAACCCATTCCAGAGCCTCCCCTAGGCTCTGTCTAGCAGGCGCGCCGCGACCCTCAGGGTCGAGTTTCGGCCCGTCCCTGACACCCCAGACAAGGGATCTCTGTCTTGGGGTCGTGTCATGGCCCCTGGAGAGCAGGTCGTGGCCCGCCCATCCCTTTTGTGCCAGGATGGGTTTTTATGAGTTTTAAGCGCAAATTTCATTTCTTAAGGCTCGGGATCGAATCTACTAACTGTTTTAGTAGGATTCGAGGTCCCGGGAGCGGGGTTTTTGACCATGAACCTTTTATTACTTATGTTATTGATGGGAGTTCATATTTGGTTATGATTAGGTGACCGCTAAGGTACTTAAGGACCAATCGTTCTCAAGGGTCATTCTTTTATTATTTCACGCTCGAACCAGATGTAAGAAAACTGCACCAAGTATGTGACAGGCATGGTTATTAATGAAGCATGTTGAGTGCTCTATATATGGACATTGATTGCATTGTAAATGCCTAGCAGCTTTGCTTATTTGTTAATGGCACTGACTTATTAGACAGAAAGGACATTGGTGTTAGTACTGGTCGTGAAGTCTTGACTTATCAGTCATGATCGACAGTAGTACTAAGCGTTGGTCATATGGTATTGGCTTATGA
The DNA here is from genome assembly GCF_963169125.1 of Humulus lupulus. NCBI lineage: Eukaryota > Viridiplantae > Streptophyta > Magnoliopsida > Rosales > Cannabaceae > Humulus > Humulus lupulus. Next base: position 71,474,947 of record NC_084793.1, read on the forward strand.
GTCAGGAGTGACATTAATGTGTTTAACACATCCCAAAATGATTAGATCTATTCAACATGAGCATTAAATGCTTGATCGACCTATTGGTCAAAGAAAACTAAAGTGATGGTCTAGTCTAAAGGCTAGTTACTTAGAGCCAGAGCTGAAAGGCTCAGGTGACTGTAACGTCACATGGCTTGGGGCACGAGACCCCAGAGAGAGACTTATCAGTCATCTATCCAGAGAGAGACTTATCAGTCATCTACCCAAAGAGACTTATCAGTTATCTACCCAGAGAGACTTATTAGTCATCTACCCAGAGTGACTTATTAGTCATCATCTGATTAGGGTTGCAAGCCCTAGAATCAATTATTTATAATGTATACATGCAGTAATAAGTTTTCTTGCTGAGCCTTGGCTCACGGGTGCTATGTCATGCATGTAAAGGGAAAGAAAAGCTCACCCAGCCTTGAGTGGAGAGCTTAGATGGCGATGTGTACATATGCGACCGCTTGACCACCACGACCAAGGTGTTTCTCAGGGGAACTAAGGTTTAACCCTATTTTTGCCGCTTAGGTCAGCACGTTGTACCTTTTATACTATAATGACCATTTTGGATTGTAAATAACTTTGTAAACAATTGTATGGGCCCATGTACAGCTTAACGTTTTAAATTAAAATATATCCATTCATTTTGACTATGATTTTCACCCTAGCCTATTAATAACACCTAGATGCACGTTGATAACCTAATGACTCATTTAGTGAGTTAAGCACTATTTAAAGTACACAGTGTGACGGTCTTGGGTTATCCAGGGCGTTACAGGGATTATTTTACCAAGAGTGTTAACAAGGTGGGGCTTCCTTGCCCCATTGCTTTAGACACGCTGACTCTCATGTACTCATTTTGGTTCCTTCAATACGGTAGCTTTTTGGACCTGAACAACATAGGGGGGCCAAATTCATTCTTTTGCACTAGAAGAGTTGAGTCATGCCCGTTCCATGGATGAGGGTTTGTCCTAGAGGACATTAGACTTAAGTGTTTCCTTTATTTTTGTTTGTCACCCCCATTCCTTTACATTATTGATCAGTTTTCTTTTTCTTTCCCTCTCAGGTGACCCGGACATGTCTAACCCAGTGTCCAAGATGAAAGAGATGATTGAGGCCAGAGTTGCTATGGCCAAGGCTTCAACAAAGAAGGTTGCCAAGGGTCCGTCCAAGAAGAATATTATCGAGTTGATCCTCGAGGACTCACAGTAGTACATGGGAGCTTCCGTGGGAGTTCAAGCTGCTGCGTTGGTCCCGGCGACACTGACTGAGCAGCGTCCAATCCAACCTGCTCCTCTCTAGGTCATTAATCTGGAGCATGAGCCTTCGAAAGGAGGTGGAGGGAGTAAGAGAAGAATGGATTCGATTACAAAGTCCTCGAAGCAAGCCAAGATGACCAAGATCAAGGATTTCTCTCTGGTCGAGGAGTGTTCCTCTGGTGAAAGCCTCATCGTCACGCAGGAGCACCAAGAGGCTCCCGAGCTACCTATCAACCCGACCCTTCCTAGGGAGGAGGAATTGATCCTCCTGGAGGAGAGGATGAAGATGGTGTCCCAGGCTTGGGACGAAGGGCATGATAAATGGGACGAGGTGGCCCAGGCCCTGGTCATCCAGAAGGTAGATTTCCACGATCATCCAGATGCCTTCGGCTCCCCCCAGCAAATCGTGGATTGGCTGGCAAATGAGATTGGGTTCCGACCCAAGCTAAGGAAGAACACGACCCCACTTGATTTGGACTTGTTGGCCTAGGCGGGGAATACCATGTCCACCCTTTAGCTCAAGCGTTATGCCATGTTGGCTAACAGGGATGCACTCTTTGTCTCCCAGGACATCCATCATCAGGCCACTGCGGTAAGTCCTACGTCCGTCCTGGCTTCCTTTCTTTATTACCCTTATTTTTTGTGTTATTTCTAACTCTTTTTTGTTCTAGGATGCGTTGTTGGCTCACAGGAACGCGGAGTTGGTGGCCGAGATGGCGATGAAGCTTGAGACAGCCCAAATGGAACTGGAGGGAGCTATCAATCAATGGGGGACTTCCAGGAAGGCCATCACTAAGGAGGCCACCCGGGTTCAGACCAAGCATGAAGATTCTCTGTCCAAGAGGGATTTCGAGCACAAGAAACTAATGGAGGCCCTGGAGGCAGAGCTATCTCATGCTCGTGACTCGGAGGCTTCTCCCAAGGCACTCTTGGAGGTGGCCAAGGTCTAACTTTGCTAGGAGCAAGACAAGATTGCATCTCTCGAGACACAGAACCAAACTCTAGAGACCATGGCCTAGTTGGAAATGAAGCGGATCGAGGAGGCTCGCAAAGAGAAGGAGCAGGCTGATGAATTGCTGGAGGCCACTTTTGACGAGGTCGTTTACATGGCTTGGCTCCATGACAAAAATATGAACCTCCTCCTAACTTCGGATCCAGCGGTGAAGAGGGCCGAATTTGAAGTGAATGAAAGGGAGGACACAATGCTTCTTGCTAGGGATCAGCAAGGTGAGAATGCTTTGGACACCCATGATTAGAATGAAGTCCAGGCCTGAGCCTTTGTATTTTACTTAAGGGCTCTTTTTCTTCTTTCCTTTTTCTTTGTAAACATACATATATATTATTTTAAATGGCACGGATGCATCTGAGACAATTTCTTATATCTCTTTCATGTTATTATATTGGTTTTTTTCCTTACACAATGTTTCTTGCTTTATATTCATTTATTTTTTCTCAAAAATTCACTAAGTGTTTTACCACTTTGCATGATTAGGGTTTAATGTGGAGTCCTAGTCCTCATGTCCAAGACCATTAGGGGATGATTGTAGAAGGTAACTACTTTGTCCTGAGACCAAAGTTTAGGTCTCGACGGCCTAGACCGTCTTGGACTTTACCAAATATAACTTAATTGATTTATCCTAACTCTATGATTCAGGTTCCAACGGCCTAGACCATTATGAAATTCTCAGATACAACTTAGTTAATTAACTTGTTCCAGACCCGAGGTTTAGGTTCTAACGGCCTGGATCGTTAAGGAGTTATTAATTGTCATCTGATTGATTTGTCCTAACTCTGATGTTCAGGTTTCATCGACCTGGGCCATTAAAAATATGAATTAGGTAGAATTTAGTTGATTAAGTTATCTCGCAGCTGAGGTTTAGGTTCCAATGGCCTTGATTGTGTACGAGACCCAATTTAATCGATCTGAACCTAAGATTCAAGTTTCAACAGTTCTGGATCGTTAAGGAAAACATGAAAAGGGATACCATGTTAGGTTTGGACTAATCTTTTGAGAGTTAGGTTTTGAACCCCCTAAATAATATGGGTCCGGGCTAGGACTGGGCTTTGAGCCTTGCATCCCTTTATTGGTTGGACCCCCCGGACTACACGGATCCGGGTTAGGACCGGGCTTTGAGCCTTGCATCCTTTTTTGCTAAGAGATGGGTTTTGAACCCCCAGTCTATACGAGTTTGGATCAGGACTAAGCTCTGAGCTTTGAATCCTTTTTGTTTTTAATCCTGGATTTGTATAGATGGTCTTACCCCCCAAGTGATCTAAGAGTATAATCTTAGGTCACTTGTTTGTGGAAAAATTAAAGACAAATGTGAACTTTTCTTTTCTTACAGCATTTCTTATGGTGTTTTGTCCACACCATTTTCATTAAAAAAAGAAATGGCCATGGGGTGTACATTGCTTGAAATTAAAAATGTTAAAAAGAGCATAATTAGATCCTCCCGACTACTGATAGTTTTGGCGGAGGTGTTCTGCGTTCCAAGCCCTTGGGACCTCTATTCCGTCTAGCTGCTTTAAGCGATTATTTCCCAGACATACTTCATTTTTGATCTCATAGGGTCCTTCCCAGTTTGGTCCCAGAACCCCCACTCCCGGATCTTGAGATGTAGGAAGACTTTTCACAGGACTAGATCGCTGGTTCCGAACCTCTGGCTCTTAACTTTTAAGTTGAAGTGGCTTGTGATCTTTCCCTTATACATCTTCAGCTGCACTTGTGATTCTTCCTCGATCTCTTCGATGAGATCCAGGGATTCTTGGAGTAAAGTGTGGTTCTGGACGGGATCATACATATCTCATCTGTGACAAGGGACCACCGTTTCTACTGGGATGACCGCTTTGCATCCGTACACCATTGAATAGGAAGTATGTCTGGTAGACGTTCTTTTTTTGGTCCAGTACGCCCATAGGACGCAAGGCAACTCTTCCGGCCACTTGCTCTTGCAGGCTTGTAGCTTTTTCTTTAATGCCCCTTCAAAATCTTGTTCACGACCTCTGCTTTCCCATTTTCTTGAGGCCTTGCAACTATGGAGAAGCTTTTGATGATGCCATGTCTTTCACAGAAGTCGATTAAGTGGACGTGATCAATCTGCTTCCCGTTATCAGACAAGATTTTGTGAGGGGGACCGTATCAGCACACAATATTATTGATGACAAAGTCCGGGGCCTTTTTGGAGGTGATGGTGTTCATTGGTTCTGCCTCGACCCATATTTTACTCTGCCTTTTTCGGTCGGGAGGGATCCTACCAATCGATTCCCCAAACTGCAAAAGGCCAGGGACTAGTCATTAGGGTTATCTCCATTGAAGGGACTCACAGGATCTTCACGTACCTTTGGCATTGTTCGCACTTGCGGACGTAATGTACATAATCCTTCTTCATTGTTGTCCAGAAATATCCTTGTCTGAGGATCTTCTTGGACAAGCTGAGTCTAGCTGTGTGATCTCCGCAAAAACCTTCATGCACTTCATGCATGATTGCGCTCATTTTGGTCCTGAATATGCATCTGAGATAGGGCATGGACAACCCCCTAAGATAGAGTCTACCATCCATCATGATTTATCTGAGAGCCTGGTACTAAAGTTTTTTGGCGGCAGCCCTGTCCGCAGGCAATTCTACAATGGTTAGATACTGGATGAGAGGTTCGATTCAGGATGTAGTGTAATCAATAACGTTAATGATTGCATGACTTTGAATACTAGGCGTGGGTAGATGGTCGATGGGGACTACCTGTAGCATCCCAAATTCGCTAATAAGGCTTAGGGCCTTGATTAGCGTGTCAGGTGGGAAATAATTGATTTAATTATGCTAATATGTGATTTAAATGATTATGTGATTAGAAATGCATGTTGGCCCCATTTGATTAATAGGGGTATATCTATAATTTTGGCCCATTGAGGGCATAAATTTGATATATGTGTATATTGTGATTTATACCACATGTGAGTGGTGATATATTTCTGATGCACGAACCGAGACGGTCCAAGGGAGAAGTTTAGCGAATTAGTCACAACGGGGTTGAATACCCGGCTTGGGAGGAGCCTAGGGGTATTTTGGGAGTATGGTATGTGTTCGGGAATTATCGGGTAACGGGTAGTAATTTAGCAATTACTTGGACATGTCGGGATTAAGTGCGGATTTATAGGAACACTAGAGGAATTAGCGGGATATGGAAAATGACGAGATTACCTTTGGAGGCATTAAAGGATTTAGAATGGACTTAAGGGTATTTTTGAATTTTTGGCAAAGGGAATAACTTGGCTTAGGATGTTGAGACTCTAGAATGAGTTAGAAGGAAACAAAAGGAAATTTCCCAGCTCTCTCTCTCATACTCGGCTCACTCCCTCTCTCTTTGGGTCTTGGATTTTGTTGAAGAAACTTGAGGATTAAAGGCTAGAATTTGCGAGGATTGAAGCTTGAAGACTTGGGGAATCAGCTCAGGCTGGATTTATAATAGAGGTAAGAAATTTGGTCCAGAATTTTCTGAGTTCCTAATGTAATTTTTGGTATGATTGCTTAGGTATAGGTCTAGTTGATTTTGAGTGTTTGATGAGATTATGGAAGTGTTTCTGGTTTGTTGTGGTACCTAGGTTGCATGGGTAGGAAATATAGGCTAAATTCTAGGTTTAATTGGTGTTTGGGGTGTTAATTAGTGGTTTAGGCTTGGGGGAAAATGTAGAAAAGAGATTGAATTTCTGGGTTTGGGGGCTCAGGTCGCGACCCTGTTCGTCAGGCATCACGGCCCGTGTGCTCAAAGAGGCTGGAGAATCCTCTGAATTACCTAGGTGCGTCGCGGCCCTAGAGGGCATGTCGCGGCCCGTGTCCTCCAGCAGGGAGAGCTTTTCCCTCTGACTAGTAGTGGGTCACGACCCTAAATGGAATGAAAGAGGAAATGGAGGCTTTTAGCTCGCAAACTCGAATGTTAAGGCTCAGAAAGGATTCTACTACCCGGTTTAGTATAATCCAAGGCCTAGAGGCTAGATTCATATTCTGAAGCTGTTATTTGGTTAAAGGCTTGATGGATGATTATTATGAATGCATTGTGACTAGGTTTTCAACAAGGCTCGGGTTAGAGGACTATGCTCGGGATCACGGTACTCAGACAGCTCGGGACACAGGTAAGAAAATGGTTGTACCCATAGAGTAGGGCACGGCCCTATTGTTTGTATTATAGGGCATGGCCCTAATGTTTATGCTTAATATATGTGTGGATATCTCTGAATACTATGCTATGCTATGCATGTTTGTGAGGGAACGGTGAAGGCCGGGAACGGTGAATGCCGAGAACGGCAAGAAGCCGGGTACGGCAATGGGCCAGAATTGGTGTTGAGCCTGCTAAGTGCAGGGCATTAGGGCAAGACCCTCCTAGGGTGCTGAATCCACCAGCTCAATGAAGACCACGTAGCCAGGGCCTGGTAAAGCGCTTGGGACGGTGTAGTCTGCTATGTGTTTATCCTTTGGTTGTATTGTTGTATATCGTGGACTTTTATGTTATATGTTGAGTTTTCTTGCTAGGCTTCGGCTCACGGGTGCTCTATGGTGCAGGTAAGGGCAAAGGAAAGGTCAACCAACCATGAGTACACAGAGCGTGTAGCGACAGGTACATGTTCAGCCTAGCTGGCTTCCAGGGCCAGGGTTATTTTGGGGAAAGTACTGTAATGAACCACTTTGTCCCTTAGGTCGACCTTTGTTGTATTTTTGAGTTGTGATATATTTTCTAAACAGTATTTTGGGATCCCAACTATATATCTTTTTATAATTTCAATGAATGTCCAATTTTTTATAACTAATGTCATTAAACGAGCTTTATTTCAATTTGGTCACACTTTTAACCTAAAACCTCGATTAGCGAGCTAATGGCATATTTTTAACTCACATAGTAACGGCTCTAAGAAAGTAGGGCGTTACAACTTGGTATCAGAGTGTGCAAAGGTTTATGGTTCCTAGAGATCGACCGAACATGTACGCTCACTGCCAGTGATAAGCTCGACTCAGGGTTGGTTGGTACTTATTGAATTATATGCTTAATTGCTTGTTTAAGTTTCCATGTTTGCTTGAATATATAGATAGAGCATGATGAATGTGTTGTTATATGTTATGTGTGATATGTGGACTTGCTGGTTGTGGTTGATTGATGAAATTGGGAGGTGGTTTTGGATGTTTTTATCATGCCTAATGTTCAACGCCGTTGATTGCAGGAATATTGTAGTAATGCATCGGCGATCAATCAGACTCCACGGCAATAGGACCGAGGATGAAAACCAAGGTTAGGACCCTCCACTTGCCCCACCGAATTGGCAACAGATGTTTGCCGATTTTGAAGTTAGGCTTCATCAAACAGAAGAAGAGCTTCGACAGTTGAGGCAACAGGCCCCTCCTCGGGGCATTGGGTTACAGGTTCCACAGGTTGTGGCACTAGTTCATGCCCAGCCTGCTATGGAAAATAGGTGGGAACCTTTGTATGAGAGGTTCAGAAAGCAGCATCCTCCCACCTTTGAGGGTGGTCCAGACCCATTGCGGGCAGAGCAGTGGATGAACATGATTTCTTCCATCCTTATTTCATGAGGGTGGAAGGGAATGAGAGAGTAGCCTACGCCAGCTACATGTTGATAGAAGATGCCCGCATCTAGTGGGATGTTGTGTCTCAGAGAAGGAATGTGGCAGTCATGACTTGGGAAGAATTCAGAAACATTTTTAATGAGAAGTATTATAGTGTTGTAGTCCGAGCTGCAAAGGTTAACTTAACTTGGAATCGGATGACGGTTATAGAATATGCCTTGAAGTTTGACCAGTTAGCGAAGTTAGCGCCGGATTTGGTGCCTATTAACATGGCACAAAGGGATCAATTTGTGCGGGGATTGAATGTGATGATCGCTCATGAGGTCAACATAACTCTAGATATAGGAACTACCACATATGCACAGGTGGTGGAGAAGACCCTTACAGTTGAGAGGGTCGAGGATCAGATTTGGAGAGAGGGTGCCGCTAAGAGCGATGCCCGGAGGACGGTGCCTCATTTTACTGGATCTATCCAGAGTAGTGGCCCCAGTGAACAGAAGAGAAAGGCCCCAGATTATTGTGTTCCTCCTGGCTCAGATAGGAGGGCACAAGGTGCTTTCAGTGGTCGTCAGGGCGGGGGTGACAACTGGAGAAGTTTCCCAGTGTGTCCTCAGTGCAGACGATGACTTCAGGGAGAGTGCAAGATTAGGGCCTGCTTTACTTGTGGGAGCATTAGTTGCCTAAGAAAGGAATACCCACAAGCCAGGAAGGAAGAGCCGAAACAGAGCGACAGTCTCACTCCTGCCAAAGTATTTATCTTCACCTAGACTGAGGCTGAGGCTAGCCCCTCGGTCATGGTAGGTCAGATTTCTAGTGCTTTTTCTTCTTTTACTTCATTGATTGACTCAGGGGCTACTCATTTATTTGTATCTACTAGAGTGATAGATCAACTGTGTAGACCTAGTGATTTGTATGCTAAGGGATTTCAGACTTTGTTGCAAACTGGGGAACTGGTAGTCTCTAGGAGATGGGTTAGAGCATTATCAGTAGAGATAAACAGTAGAGAGTTGTCTGTGGACTTGATTGAGTTAGCGATGGATGACTTTGAGATGATCCTAGGGATGGATTGGTTATCGAAGTACGGGGTGACGATTGACTGCAAGCGCAGGATGGTGACCTTTGAACCGGAAAGGGAAGTACCCTTTGTATTCATGGGGACATTGAAGACTAGAGACCTAATGCAAGAGGGTTGCGTAGGATTCCTAGCAAACATTGTCGATACTTCTAGAGTTGTTTCAGTTGGACCAGATGAGACCAGATTAGTATGTGAGTTTCCTGATTTGTTTTCCGCAGACTTGCCAGGGTTGGCACCACACTCAGAGATTGAGTTCGTCATAGAATTGGAGCAAGGGGCGAAGCCAGTATCTAGGACACCTTATAGAATGGCTTCGACAGAGTTGAAGGAACTGAAGATTCAGTTGCAGGAGTTACTGGATTTGGGATTCATCAGACTGGGTTTTTCGCATGGGGTGCTCCAGTGTTGTTTGTCAAGAAGAAGGATGGATCCTTAAGAATTTTTATTGACTACATAGAATTGAACAAGTTGGCCATTAAGAACAAATACCCACTGCTTAGGATTGACGACTTGTTTGACCAACTACAAGGAAAGACAGTGTTCTCCAAGATCGATCTTCAATCAGGCTACTACCATTTAAGGATCAAAGAGGAGGACTTACTTAGCTAGATAGTAGTATCTTGTGCAGTAGTATTTTAGTTTTCGTGGTTATTGGTTCAAGCCGGGATTTAGTTGGAAACCCATAGAGATAGTTATGGATTTTATAAGTTTTGCCTATAGTTTAGAAATATTAATTTTATCATAAGGTTTGATTAATATAGCTGGTCCTAGAAATATTATATCTTATCACCTAAGGTTTAGATAGAATAATTACGAATATGGCATTTGTCACATGTATGTTTATTAAGGATTTAAGGATTTTAGATGAATAAATTAATCAAGGATAAACCTATGAAGTCTATAACCTTCCCTCAGCTGTTAGGATCACGTTTTACTCAATCAAAGTGGTTTAAACAAATTCAAGTGTGTTGAAAGTGTGCAAAAACGTGTTTGATATATCAGCGTATGCCGATATATCGCATCTATAGGGGTCGATATATCACCTATGATTGATATGGAAAGCACGTCGATTTCGTACAAACGAAAAACACGGAAGCTCGGGACTATGGGGGAGGCGATATGTTGCGTATAGGGGGCGATATATCGACTCCACTTGCATGTTTTGAAAATCTGTGGAATCCGGGATAGAAACAGGACTCAACATCTTAGACTTGCTCTTGAACGATTTTGACCGAGTTCTTGGCATCTGTTGAGCAGAAAATTCAATTTTTTATTCATTTTAAAAGGAGTTAGTTTCACTCCTTGAACTCTACAAATAGGACCTTTCACTCAGCCATTTGCTTCATCATTCAAGCATTTTTCAGAGCCTCCAAGCTGCTAAGTTTGTTCTAGAAAGAAACACTAGGGTTTTGGGGTTAAAAGCTTTCAAATCCAAGCTTTTCCAAACACTTGGGAAGTAAGATAGAATGATAGTTTGGTATTGAGGTGTAGATCAAAGTTCTAATCTATTTAAGGTACTTTTATCCTCAGGTTTAGTTCATTATAGTTCCTTTTATTCTTTTCATTTTCTTCAAATCCTAACTTGTTATAAAGGCATTTTGGTTAGGTGTTTGATTTCCTTTGAAACTTAAGGTTTTTGGTAAGTTCTTATCTTGATGGTTTAGATCTTCTTTTCATCTTCATTTCTTTAGAAAACTTATGGATCTTACTGTTTGGTTTTAGGAGTTTCCGATCCCGCTCTTGTCTCCAATATCCCAGTTTTTGGTAAGGAAATAGGTTAGATTTTATGTATTATGATTATGTTTATATACTATGTGTAAGTATGTATGTATATGTTTTATGTTGTAGTCGCTTGGGAAATATGGTTGTTTAGATAGCAAAGAAGCAAATCCTGAGATTTCTTTTATCATTATCGTAGACTATAGTTATGACTGAACCTACCTCTAAACAGAAGTAAGAGGACCTAGATGGTTTCTATCATATACTATATTTGTGTTTAAAACTAACTCTAAATAGTAGCAAGAGGACCTAGATGGTTTATATCACATACTACGATAATAAGTTAATGGCCATTAATTTGTAGTCATATGTTTTATGATTTACATTTTTACGTCATACGTTTTATGATTTATGTTTTTACATTTTATGATTTATGATATGCTTTAGTAGTTTTCCTTACTGGGCATTAGGCTCATTCCTTTTTACGGAAAATGAGCTTGGAAGGCGGGATGGATTCGTGGCAGCTTTGGCATGTGTATTGGGAAAGGACTAAATGAATGGACTGATGGAAATGATCGAGAATGACATTTATGTTTTGAGTCTTTTTAATTATGTATTTATGTTTTTCCCCATTTAGTATTTGAACAATTAATTAAATTTTTGTTTTCCTTATGATTTTATGTAATAACAATGGGATCTCGTATTTTGGATTTTTATAATAAAGTTCTATTATTTTATGTATGTATTCCAAAATAGTAGTTATGCTTAGTAGTTTTTAATGGTCCAAGGTCTTTAAGTTAGTTGGATCATTACAAGGTCATACCAAAGACCGCTTTTCGTACAAGATATGGACACTATGAATTCCTGGTCATGTCCTTTGGATTACCCAATGCCCCAGGAGCCTTTATGGACTTGATGAATAAGGTCTTCAAGGATTATCTGAACAAGTTTGTGATCATATTCATTGAAGACATACTGGTGTACTCTCAGTCAGAGATAGAGCACAAGCAGCATTTACACCTGGTATTACATCGATTGAGAGAGCATAAGTTATATGCTAAGTTTAGCAAGTGTGAGTTTTGGCTACCCCTAATGACATTTCTAGGCCATATTTTCAGTAAGGGGGGGATTCTGGTGGACCCAAGTAAGATTGAGGCAGTGAGAGATTGGCCCAGGCCGAGTATTGTACCAGAGGTTTGGAGCTTCTTGGGATTGGCAGGGTACTATCGACAGTTCGTTGAGGGATTCTCCAGAATAGCCACACCATTGACCAAACTGACGCGTAAGAAGAATAAGTATGTGTGGACAGATAGGTGTGAGAACAGTTTCAAGGAATTGAAGCGGCGACTGATCACCGCTCTAGTATTAAGTCTATCGTTAGAAAATGAAAAGTTTATAGTCTACTGTGATGCTTCCAGATAGGGTTTGTGATGTGTGCTGATGCAAGATCGAAAAGTAATAGCCTACGCATCGAGACAATTGAAGGAGTATGAGCAGAGGTATCCCACACATGATTTGGAATTGGCAGCAATGGTATTTGCACTAAATGTTTGGAGACATTATTTTTATGGTGAGAAGTGCGAAATATACACCGACCATAAGAGTTTGAAGTACTTCTTTACTCAGAAGGATCTGAATATGCGCCAGAGGCATTGGCTAAAATTGATAAAGGATTACAACTATGATATTCTATACCATATTGGGAAGGCCAATGTGGTGGCCAATGCGTTGAGTCGGAAGGGCCGAGGACAGTTATTCAGTTCAAGACAGATATCAGATAAGTTAGCTGAAGAGATGACTAGAGCAGGTATTGAGTTGGTAGTTTCTCAGCTAGCCAACATCACTCTTCACTCCATGCTCCTTTAGAGGATCAAGGAAGCACAGGGGGAGGATCCCCAGTTGAGGGAGCACACAAAGGGCGTCTTATCCAGAGCAGCTAAGGACTTTTCTATTTCGAAGATGGGTTTATTGAGGTACAAAGGTCGAATTTGCATTTCGATGGATTCCGGTGCCCGGTGAGAGATTCTAAATGAGTCTCATACCACTCCATATTCCTTACATCCGGGTACGACAAAGATGTACCAAGAATTGAGAACCTTGTATTGATGGCTAGGAATGAAGAGGGATGTGGTAGATTTTGTGGCCAAGTGTTTGACTTGTCAGTAGGTAAAGGGTGAACATCAGAGGCCAGCGGGGTTGCTGCAGCCTTTAGGGATTCCAGAGTGGAAGTGGGAGGATATTACCATGGACTTCATGGTTGGATTACTGAAGACTTTTGGATAGTATGATTCAGTATGGGTGATTATGGATTGGTACACCAAATCAGCTCACGTTTTGCTTGTTAAGACAACTTACGCAGTGGAGCAGTATGTTGAATTGTATGTGAAGGAAATTATACGACTACATGGGGCTCTGAGGTCGATAATATCTAACAGGGACCCCACCTTCACCTCAAATTTTTGGGAAAGCCTGCAGAAGGCTATGGGTACATAGTTGCGGTTCAGTACTGCTTATCATCCTCAGACAGATGGACAGTCTGAGAGGATGATTCAGATACTAAAGGATATGTTTCGAGCCTACGTGCTGGATTTTGGGGGATCTTTGTAACGCCCTACTTCCTTAGAGACATTACTAAGTGAGTTTAAAACGTGTAATTAACTCGCTAATTGAGGTTTTAGGTTAAAAGTTTAGCTAAACTGTAATAAAAAGTCACATAATTTGAGAATGTAATCATTCATTGAAAATTATAAAGTGTTACATATTTTGGATCCCAAAATACTGTTTAGAAATATTTACAACTCAAAATATGATAAAATTCGGCTAAATGATAAAATTAGGTTTAATACACATCATCACCAAAAAATACCCCTGGTCGTGGCAGCTAGGCAGGCCAAACATGTACACGTCACTTCACGCTCTCTGTACTCATGGTTGGTCGACCTTTCCCTTGCTCTTACCTGCACCATAGAGCACCCGTGAGCCGAAGCCCAACAAGAAAACCCCACACAAGCAATCAATCATATGCATAACTATCAATCAGCATATAATAAAGTCAACAACAGGCTAAACACATAACGGCCATGTCTTCCCAAGCGCTTTACCAGGCCTTGGGTTCGCGGTCTACACCTAGGGGCGAACATTTGACCCGCAAAACTCGAAAACCCACAAAACCTGCCCGACGCGAACCCCGAGAACCCAAATTTTTGGAAAACCCGTTCATTTCAGGTTTAATCCTACCCGAACCCAAAATATGTCGGGTTCGGGTTTGGGTTTTAAAATACACTAATTTCGAGTTCGGGTGTAACCCAAACCTGACCCAAATTTAAAAAAAAAAAATCTAAAAAAGAAATATGATAACCCTAAAATAAAACTAAAAAAAAAAATTCTTCTTCTCTTTCAACTCACTCACGCACGGCCGCCTCCCTCACTCAGCAAAGCCACCCACCACCCAACTCCCTCACTCACACATGGTCACACCAGCCAACTCCAGTCCAGCCCCCCTTCTTCTCTCTCACGCATGCTCAAGAGAGGAAAGAAAGATCCACCCAGCCGCGCAGGGAGCACACCAGCCACAGCGCCACCACCAGCCAGCCTCGTCTCCTCCCTTCGCCACCATAGCGCCACCACCGCGGTTACTCTCATCTCTTATGCATTTTTTATTTTGCCTTTGCATACCACTTGAGGTTGAATCTAAGTTTTTCTTGAATTGGACAAGCTTTTGGTAGTGTTGAAGCATAATAGTTGTGAAAATGATGGAAGATTAAAAAAAAAAAGAGATAGGAAAAGGAATGTCTAAGTAAAAGTTTTGTGTTGCTGAATTGTAGATTTTGTGTTGAATTTTTGAATTGGTTGCATTTCTCTTTGTGATTTTTTGGTCTAATATATGTTTATATTGCTGAATATGTTTGGTCTAATATATAATATATATTGTTTGATATGTTTATGTTTATGTCTAATATATGTTTATCAAATTCACTCTGCTTCTGAACAAGTCAGTTGCCTCTCATTTCAACACACGAAGAAAGTCATTGTACTTATCAATTTTAACTGATTCACATTTTTTCAGATACTCTTTAATCATATTGTAATGGTTAAGTGATTCACATTGTTTCAGATACTCTCTAATAAGAACTAATTTAGTTTTATTCCTAGTGTGAGTTTACATACATTGGCGTGGTTGTGCGTGTTAGTGTTCTATAGCAACTAAGAACCTTGAGTTGTGGTGTTCTTGAGAGCTTCTTGTGGTGTGTGAGATCGAAGGCATTGACACAACACTATAAAAGGATGTGAATAATGATAATCTCATTAAGAAATTAAAGGTTAAAAATATAAGCAACACTTTATATGATCACACATATTTTTTTCATTTTTATTTAAAAATGATATTTTTGAAAAAAAAAAGGTATTTTTGCAAAATTGGGCTTTTCGGCCCAAAACCCAAAAGGCCCAGCCCAACCCAAATCCAACCCGAGAAAACCGAACACCCGACACCAGACACCCGAAACCCAAAAAAACCCAAAATTTTCGGATCGGTTTCGGTACCATTTTTCTCAACCCGAAACTCGCAAAACCCAAACCTGAAACCTGAAAATCCGACCCGTGTGCACCCCTATCTACACCGTGAGGATGTCTCTGGCATCCAAGAAGGGTCTCACCCTAGCGACTTGCACTCCGCATTCTTAACTCCACTTCCAGCCCCTTGTCATACTCGGCCTTGCACTCCACGTGCCTGATGTCGTTCCCGGCCCTTTGCCGTACCCGGCCTTTCCGTTCTCGTCCTTCGTCGTTCCCAGCCCTTGTCATACATCTACAGATATGCAACACATAGCATAAACTTAACAAACACTTAAAAAATACAAGCATACACAATAAGGCTACGCCCTGCATCATAATCATATAGGGTCGTGCCCTGCAACACAAACTATAGGGCCACGCCCTGCTCTATGGGTACAACAGTTTTTTTACCTGTGTCCCAAGCTATCCGATCACCGCGATCACAAGCACAGTCCTCAAATCTGAGCCTTTAAGAAAATCCTAGTCACAACGCATGAATAAAACTCAACTATCAAGTTCTAATCCATTAAATAGCTTCAAGACATAATTCTAACCTCCAGGACCTTGGTTTCTACCAAACTGGGTAGTGGAAACCTTCCCAAGCCTTAACGTTCAAGTTCCCGAGCTAAAAACCCTCAATTTTCCAAAATTCCTCTTTTGGGTTGCGGCTCAGCCCCCCTTAAGCGCTGCGGCGCGCCCCAAAACAGAGCCAAAATGCCTCACATCTGACAGACTCAGGCTGCAGCGCCCAAACCTTGTGCCGCGGTGCTTGGGAAATTCTTCGAAGCCCCACTAGCCTACAAACTAAAGCGGGTAGCATCGTTGATGAACAGGGCCGCGGCGCGAGCCCGAAACCCATAAATCCCATGCAAATTTTACGAGCTAACTTCCCTAAAAATCATTCTAAACACATCCCAACAACAAAATTGAGTCCCATAATCATCCTAATACACTTTAAGCAGCACTAGAGCCCCAGGAACTACTCCATAACCTCATCAAACTCAAAATCAAAACTTAAGTTTGAACCTAGAAGAAAACTCTTAAAACATGGCAGGAATTCATTAAAACCAGAGCAGAGAACCTTACCTCAAGGATGGTTTCAACCCTCAGTTGTTTATAATCCTGCTCCTAGCTTTGATTCCCCAACTCTCAACCTTAAATTCAAAACTTTCTCCTCAAAAATCCCCAAAACCTTCCAAGCCTCAAGAGAGTGAGAGAGAGAGAGTGTTTGCTTCTTTTTCTTTCCAATCTCTCCATTCCATTGACTTCCTTAGACCCCTCAGCCTACCTAAACCATGCATATCCTTACCAAAAGACCCAATTTCCCCTTAAACTTATCCTAACCTCTTAGGTAACCCAAGGGCAATTTAGTCATTTGTCATACCCCGTTAAGTCCTAGATTATTCCTATAAATCTCTGTTTAATCCCAACATGTCCAAATCATTACTAAATTACTACCCGCTACTCCATAATTCCTGAACACATTTTACATTCCCAAAATACCCCTAGGCTCCTCCTGAGCCGGGTATTTGACCCCGTTGTGACTTTCTAGCTAAACCGCTCCCTAGGACTGTCTCGAATCGTGCATCTCAAATATATCACAACTCACACATGGTAAAGATCACAATAATCACAAATATTGCATTTATGCCCTCAACAGGCTAAAATTACAAACATGCCCCTAATAACCAAATGGGACCCACATGCATATTTAATTCACCTAAACATACATTTCTAATCACGTACTCATCAAATTCACATATTAACATAATAAATCACTTATTGCCCTCCAGCCACGCTAATCAAGGCCCTAAGCCTTATTAGCAAATTTGGGACGCTACAATCTTGGAGTAAGTATCTCCCTTTGATTGAGTTTTCGTAAAATAACAGTTATCAGGAAACTATCGGAGTGGCTCCTTATGAGATGTTATATGGGAGAAAGTGTAGATCACCCATCCATTGGGATGAGACGGGTGAGAGAATGTTTTTAGGTCCTGAGGTTGTTCAGAGGACCAATGAGGCAATTGAGAAAATCAGAGTGCGAATGCTCTCCTCCCAGAGTCAACAGAAGAGTTACTCAGACTTGAGACGCACGAGCGTAGAGTTTCAAGTCGGTGATCACGTATTTCTCAAAGTTTCTCCCTTGAGAGGGGTGAAACAGTTTGGAGTAAAGGGCAAGTTGAGCCCTAGGTTTGTTGTCCCCTTTGAGATTCTGGAACGAGTTGAAGAGGTAGCCTACAGATTGGCGATGCCTCGAAGTATCCATGCTCCCGAAGTATGTTTCAGATTCTATGCACATGTTGAGTTATGAGAATTTGGAGCTGGATCAGGATTTATCGTATAAAGAGAAGCCAGTTTAGATTCTAGACCGAAAGGATAAAGTCTTGCGGAGCAAGACCATCGCCTTAGTTAAAGTGTTGTGGAGGAATAGGAAAGCGGAAGAGGAGAGTTGGGAGCTTGAGACTGATATGCGGGATCGGTATCCCGAGTTATTCAGAAAATTTCGAGGACGAAATTTCTGTAAGGAGCAGATAGTTGTAGCGTCTCAAATTCACTAATAAGGCTTAGGGCCTTGATTAGCATGCCGGGAGGGAAATAATTGATTTAATTATGATAATATGTGAATTAAATGACTATGTGATTAGAAATGCGTGTTTAGGTGAAATAAATATGCATGTTGGCCCCATTTGGTTAACAGAGTTATATCTTTAGTTTTGACCCGTTGAGGGCATAAATGTGATATATGTGTATATTTTGATTTATACCAAGTGTGAGTGGTGATATATTTGTGATGCACAATCTGAGACGGTCCTAGGGAGCAGTTTAGCGAAATAGCCACAACAGGGTTGAATACCCGACTTGGGAGGAGCCTAGGGGTATTTTGGGAGTATGGTATGTGTTCGGGAATTATCGGGTAACGAGTAGTAATTTAGCAATTACTTGGACATGTCAGGATTAAGTGGGGATTTATAGGAACGCTCGAGGAATTAGCGGGACATGGCAAATGATGAGATTACCTTTGGAGGAATTAAAGGATTTAGAATGGACTTAAGAGTATTTTGGACTTTTTCGCAAGGGATAAGCTTGGCTTAGGATGTTGAGACTCTAGAATGAGTTAGAAGGAAACAAAAGGAAAATTCCCAGCTCTCTCTCTCTCTCATACTCGGCTCACTCCCTCTCTTTTTGGGTGCTTGGAGTTTGTTGAAGAAACTTGAGGATTTAAGGCTAGAATTTGCGAGGATTGAAGCTTGAAGACTTGGGGAATTAGCTCAGGCTGGATTTATAATATAGGTAAGAAATCTAGTCCAGAATTGTCTGAGTTCCTGCTGAAATTTTTAGTATGATTGCTTAGGTACATGTTTAGTTGATTTTGAGTGCTTGATGAGATTATGGAAGTGTTTCTTGTTTGTTATGGTTCCTAGGCTGCATGGGTAGGAAATATATGGTCAATTATGGGTTTAATTGGCGTTTGGGGTGTGAATTAGTGGTTTAGGCCCGAGGAAAAATGCAGAAAAGAGATTGAATTTCTAGGTTTAGGAGCTCGGGTCGCGACCCTGTTCTTCAGGCACCGTGGCCCGTGTGCTCGAAGAGGCTAGAGAAGTCTCTGAATTGCCTAGATGTGTCACGGACCTAGAGGGAATGCCACGGCTTATGTCCTCCAACAGGGAGGGCTTTGCCCTCTGACTAGTACTGGGTCGCAGCCCTAAATGGAATGAAAGGGGAAATGGAGGCTTTTAGCTCGGGAACTCGAATGTTAAGGCTCGTGAAGGATTCTACTACCCAATTTAGTAGAATCTAAGGTCCCAGAGGCTAGATTAATATTTTGAAGTTAATATTTGGTTAAAGGCTTGATGGATGGTTATTATGAATGTGTTGTGACTAGGTTTTCAACAAGGCTCGGGTTAGAGGACTGTGCTCGGGATCACGGTACTCAAACAACTTGGGACACAGGTAAGAAAATTGTTGTACCCTTAGAGCTGGGCATGGCCCTATTGTTTGTATTGCAGGGCATGACCCTAATGTTTATGCTTAATATATGTGAATATTATGCTTTGTTATGCATGTTTGTGAGGGAACGGCGAAGTTCGGAAACGGCGAAGGCCGGGAACAGGGAAGGCCGAGAACAGCAAGAAGTCAGGTACGGCAACGGGTCAGGATCAGCGTTGAACACACTGAGTGCAGGCTGTTAGGGAGAAACTCTCCTTGGGTGCTGAATCCACTCGCTCGGTGAAGACCGCGAACCCAGGGTCTGGTAAAGTGCTTGGGACGGCGTAGTCCACTATGCGTCTGTTGGCTGTATTGTTGTATACTTTAGATTGTTATGTTATATGTTGAGTTTTCTTGCTGGGCTTCGGCTCATGGGTGCTTTATGGTGTAGGTAAGGAAAGGTCAACAAACCTTGAGTACGGAGAGCGTGGAGCGATGGGTACATGTTCGGCCTACCTGGCTACCACGGCCAGGGTTATTTTGGGGAAAGTACTATAATGAGCTTCTTTTTCACTTAGGTCGACCTTCATTGTATTTTTGAGTTGTGATATATTTTCTAAATAGTATTTTGGGATCCCAACTGCATAACATTTTATGATTTAAATGAATGTCCAATTTTTCATAACTAATGCCATTAAACAAGTTTTATTTTAGTTTGGCCACACTTTTAACCTAAAACCTCAATTAGCGAGCTAATGGCACATGTTTAACTCACATAGTAACAGCTCTAAGGAGGTAGGGTGTTACACTACCCCGGAGAGTTCTACTTCAACATTCGTGGCCAATTTGGCCAGCGTGTCTACAAACACGTTCTGTTCCATGCGGATCTGACAGATGAAGTGTCTTTTGAAAGATTGGAGTAACTCCCGGGTTCGCGTCACATAGGCGGCCATCTTTTCCCCCTTCATTTGGTATTCTCCAGAAATTTGCCTGACCACCAACTGGGAGTCACTGTGGAATTCAGTGTTCTCTGCCCCTACCTTCTGGGCCAAGCGTAATCCGGCCAACATGGCCTCTTGTTCAGCCTCGTTTTTCGATGCTTTGAACTAGAAGCGTAGGGCACTTTGCAGCTGGTGACCTTGAAGGGATATTAGGATGATCCCGATGCCGGTCCCATTCTTGTTGGACGCACCTCCCACGAAGATCTTCCAAAAGGGTTGTACGAGGTCGACGGGTTCTTCTTCCTCGGTTATCCCAGTGCATTCTAGGATGAAGTCGGCCAAGTCTTGTCCCTTGATGGAGATTTTGGGGACATAGGTGATGTCGAACTGGCTCAGTTCCATGGCCCACTTCAAAAGTCTTCTTGAGGACCCGAGTTTCTGTAATACTTGTCGCAAAGGATGGTTCATCCGTACCTTGATGGCATGGGCCTGAAATAAGGTCTTAGCTTTCTAGAGGCAGTCAGTAAGCAAAATGTCAATTTTTTATCAGAGGGTATCTAGACTGCGTGCCCAGCAACCTTTTGCTCACGTAATAGACCAAGAGTTGGACCTTTCCCTTTTCTCACATTAATGTAGTGTTGATGGCGTGCTCTGACACTGCCAAATACAGGTATAGTGGTTCCCCATCCACTGGCTTCAAAAAGATTTGCGCCTGAGCCAGATGTTCCTTCAACTTTTGGAAGGCCTCTTCACATTCGTCTGTCCACTTGAGCCTCTGGTTTTTGCAAAGTATGTTGAAGAACAAAATGCACTTGTCCATGGACTTTGACACAAAGTGGCTCAAAGATGATATCCTTCCCATCAGGCTTTGAACATCTTTGGGTTTTCATGGTGACGGCATGTCAATCAGGGCTCAGATTTTTTCCGGGTTAGCTTCTATCGCTCTTGAGCTTACTATGAAGCCCAGAAACTTCCCAGATGCCACGTCGAAAGTGCAGAGGGCATGGTGACGGCATGCATCAAAATCTGGTTGTAGCCGGAGTAAGCATCCATGAAGTTTAACAACTCATACCCAGATGTAGCATCCACCATCTAGTCAATCTGGGGCAGAGGGAAGCAATCCTTTGGGCACGCCTTGTTTAGGGCCGTTAAGTCGATGCAAGTCCTCAACATTCCATTTGGCTTTGGTACCAACATAGGATTTCCTAGCCAAATGGGATACAAGGCCTACCGGATGAAGTTGATCAAGGACAACTTCTCAACTTCTAACTTGAGAGCCTCTGCCCTTTCCGCGCCTAGGGGCTTTCACTTCTGTCGGACGCGAGTCGCGTTCTCGTCAATGTTCAAGGCATGACATATGACGTTGCAGTCGATCCCGGTCATATCTAAGTGAGACAAAGCCATGACATCCTGAAACTCTTTCACCCGGGTAATTATGGCAACCCTGACCTCTGACTTCAAGTTCCTCCCTACCCCGATCACTTTGGTCGAGTCGATGTCACTAATGCACACCTCCTCAACTTCCTCCATGGGCTCTAATGCCCTATCCGCAGATCTAATTCGTCATCCTCCCGGACCACCCTCCGTGCTGGCTATGGTGGTGGGATTGGATCAGCGTTTTCCTCTTCAAGAGGTTCTTCGCAGACTATGAAGATTGGTCGGGTGGAGACGTGATAACATTTTTGGGGGCTCTTTTGATCTCCCCGTACAGTTCCCACTTTGTCGTTATCACACGGGAACTGCATGCATAGATGACAGATGGAGGTTATGGCGCCGAAGTCAATTAGAGAAGGGTGCCCAAAGATTATGTTGTATGCCATGGGGCAATCCACCACCACGAAGGTTCAGTACTTGAATGAGCCCTGAACCTCGTTCCCCAAAGCCACGAGGAGTTGAATCTTGCCCATGAGGAGCAAAGAGTCCCTGTTGAAGCCATAACTCTGCGTAGGGAAGGAGACTATGTCCGCCTCTGTAAGCCCAATCATTGTGAATGTCTGCTTGAATAGGACATTGACGGAGCTCCCGTCATCCACCAACACTCAGGACACTCATTTGTTGGCCATTTGGGCATCAGTGACCAAAGGATCATGATGCGAGAAGTGTACGTTCAGGGCGTCTTCCTCCGTGAACATTATGGGCAAATTCATCAGCTTCGGAAGCTGAGCCAGATTCTGGACCAAGGTGCACACCTCATGGTCGCCATAGGTGCGGGCCTCCTAATATGGTAGCCAAGTGGCCATCTACCTGAGGAGGTGCGATTCTGAGAGGATATGAAATTCCGGGCCCATGAGCCATAGGTCCTCCAGGTGATTGCACTATTGGGGCCCCCTGAGGGGCATGTGCTCCCGATCCTGAAGCGTACCCTCCCTGAGGTGTTCGGTACGACACCTATGCACCCAGGGCCAAAGGTTGTCCAGGAGATGCTGGCAATCCCGAAACTCCTGTTGGCATCCTGACCCATTGGTGGAGATGTTCCAGTTTGATCAAATTCTCGATCTCGTACTTTAATTGAAGACATTCCTCGATCATGTGTCCCATGTCCTTGTGGTAGGCACACCTCTTCCTGGTGTCCTTGAATTCTTTCCCCATTTAAAAATGGGGCTTAGATTCCGGTAATGGACTACATTTCCTGTTGCAAGGTAGATGTTTTCCTGGGTGTCCACCAAATTCATATACTCTATGTATTAGGACTCGTACCCTCTCTTCCCCTTCTCCGAGGTCTCAGATTGGTTCTAACTTTTTCCTGATCACTTTCCCTAGGAGGGGATTATGCTCACCTCAGCTGCTTCGGCCTGGGGCGGTTGGGCACCGCTGGGAGCGGCACTATACCCTATTGGTGCCACTCCGTACCCGAAGAATGGGGCGGATGGAGCCGGGCCATATTCCGAAGAAGTGGGCCCATAGACCGTTGGGGTCATGAATGGCATCCCGAGGGTCCCAACGAATCTAGACGTTGCTGGAGGTGCCGAATAGAGATTTGCTGGATACTGTGTTCCGTATCTGGGAAAGGTTTGTGCTGTCGACTGGGTTGTTGGCTACTACCCAAAGGCTTAGATTCGAGCCTCCTCCCAGTTGATGAAACCTTGTGCCTCCTGATGAATTCTTCAAGGGTGGCCGCCTTGCTACGTTGCATGTCATCCCAAAGAGGGGATTCAGCTCTAATTCTGGACTGGAGAGCTACTAGGCACTGTCCATTATCCACCTTAGTCTTTGAGGCTTCTTGCGTGAAGCATTGGATGTGAGCCCTAAGGGTCTTCATGGGATGTAATTTGATGTTGGCCAATGCACTAACTTCCATGTCCAGCTTTATGGTAGCCACGGACTGTTTACGGAAAGCTGATTGCAATCCGGACCAAGATTGGATCGATCCTGTCTTGAGTCTTTTCCACCACTCTTCTGCGAGTCCAGCAAAAGTGATTGAGAAAAATAGATATTTGTCATTGTCACATATGTAAGCTACAGTGATCAGGAAATTGTAGAGGGACAAATGATCTTTGGGGTCAGTGCTCCTGGTATAGGCGGGTATGTCCGGCATCTTGAACCCCTTTAGTAACACAGCGTCCAGTATGTGCTTGGCGCATGGCTCCTTTTCCTCTTCTTCAGAATCGGAAACTCCACCTTCTTGTTTCTGGACCAAACGGTCCGTGACCTTTTTGAGACTAGCCAAGTTTTCCATACACTTCCTAGCCACTCCATCATCAAGGGGGATTCTTTCGTTCCTCCTGTCATTGAGGTTATTCCTCAAGTCGCCTCCTCGAGGGCGGATTTTTTTTTTTTGGGCCCACTCCTTCCGAGCGTTGAGGCTGTCTCGCAAATCCACTTGGGATGTGTCATCTCCTGAACTGACTGCTTCTATGTCCTCTCCGCATATGTACCCTCTGTGATCCTTGTTTATGGATGCGTTGGGATAAAAGCGTCATCCCTGCTCGTCCTGTCTGGGGACATCGCGCGCTTCCCTTACGAATTGTTCGAATGATTCTGTCTTGGGACAGGATTCATCCGTTCTTTCCTAGGGAATTACCCTAGGTCAGCCCTGGTTTTTTAAGAGGGAGGAGTTTTCTTTTGGGGGTTTGCTTTTTCAACTGGATCAGCCATCTTGGCTTTCCCTTTGTCTTGAGCAGGATTTGATGGACTGACTCTGGGATGCAGCGAACTTTGTCGTGGTGGATTGCGCCTCAGCCTTCAACGCGGTATTAGGGAGACCCTCTCTGAGAGAATTGAAGGCGATAACTTTTGTGTATCACCTATCTATGAAATTCCCAACCCCTGGGGGAGTAGCATGCATGAAAGGGGAGCAGAAGGAAGCGAGGGAATGCTATAACATGTCCCTCCGCACAGCCACAAAACCATCGGTGCCGATGGCAATGGTTGTGTATGAAGGCGCAACCCACACGAGTTGGACCCACGAGTTACGGAACACCTTGAGAAATGCTACCAGTGGGGCTTCGGCCCCTGGTCCGAAGAGGACCTATGTTTAGTTTGTTCCTTGTTATGTTAGCATAGTAAGTAAGAACCAAAGAGGCTACCTAGGTAACCTCCCAGTTAGAAGTAACCCTTCTTTAAATATGTCGTTGTAAACTGCATGCTATGAATGAAATTGTTTGCAACTTCACGTGTTATTTTTCTTCTCTATGCGAGCATCGGCCAAAGTGCCTGCCGAAATAAATTTCACCAAACACTTGGGGGGCAGGACAGGAGGTAAAGACATACAGCAAGCAAAAAAAAAAGAGGACCCTCTAACAGGAGGATCCTAAAAAAAGGACCCTCTATCAGGAGGAACCTAAAAAGGACTCCTAAAAAGGAGGATCCTAAAAAGGACCCTCTAACAGGAGGATCCTAAAAAGGACCCCTTGCAACAGGAGGATCCTAAAAAAGACCCCGCGCACCAGGATCCTAAAAAGGGCCCTCTATCAGAAGGATCCTAAAAAGGACCCCTTGCACCGGAGCCTTAAACAAAAAATTTTAAAAGAGGAATGCAATTCGCGGTGAACCCTTATAAACAGGGAAAGGACCTTACAAGGCATCTCTTGGGATCACAAGGATTAGCTACCCTTGTGAACATCAAGGAGGCCAAAAGGTCTTACAAAAAAAAAAACAACAACACACTTCCAAATAAAGGCAGATGCTCCCACAAGAGGAAAGACCTCAGAGAGAGCACTCACCAATAAGCCTAGAGCGGCCACCAAGCCGTCTAGCCAAAAAGGGTCCTAAAAGAGACCCTTGCAAAAATAGTACTATGAATAATGACGAGAATGACGCTTCTCGCAAGAAATAATAAGCACGCGCAAGAATATATAAAAGGATAGTTAGGACCCAAGGGGTCAAAATATCCTTATAAAATCAATCAAGAGGCACAAAAAGAGGTCCCATTGAACCCTTTCACATGGGCTCTGAAGGACCTCCAGCCTGGTAAATAAAAGAGGGGAACCTGCCAAACCCCATCATACAGGCTCAAAAGGGCCTCAAATGCAATGGAATAAGAGATAAATAACCACATATGTATATATACATTAAAAAAGGCAGTCTTGAGGACATGACAAGATTTACAAAAGAAAAATAGTAATGATAACGATATTACAAAGTCTCAAAAAAGAGCGTACACCCATGGCGAGCTAGCTGACAAAAGTTATGAAATAACAACTTCAGGGCCTCCTACCACGGGCGCTCCACATGGCCGCTCGAGCGACGGCGTGCTCACCGAAAGAAGAGAAATCAAAATTGGGATCCTGCCTCCACACCCTGTAAAGGGCGCGGTCTATGGATCGGTACTCAATGGCAGTCTTCTCCGCCTCCAAGGAAGCATTTCTCTTCTACAATGAGGCGACATCGGCCCTAGCAGCCTGGAGTTCGCCCCTGGTAGCCTCGACTTCGGCCTCTAAATAAGTAACCCTCTCTTGCGACACTGCCACGATAGCCTTGGTCGCCTGGAGTTCGCTCTTCAGGCTGGTAACTTGGTCCTTCAGCTTCATGGCCTTGGCAACCGCCTTCATCTTCCTTCTCGACGAGGCAGCAAGTTTAGTCCGAACCTTCTTTAGCTCAGTATGGGTTTCCTCAAGCTCTTTCTCGAGCTCCTGGACCCGGGCCGTAAGGGAGTCCCTCTCAGTAGTAGACACGGAGAGGTTGCTAGACGAGTCGGCAAACCGCAGAGCCACGGTATAGGCCTGCACAAGAAAGTTAACAACAGCAACAATAAGTAACAAAAAAAAATGCATGTACATCTATACATAATAGGGCCGACGCGAGGTTCAGGAACTCACCCAAGCCATGGTGCGCCTTAGGGTTTCCCCAAGGTCTGACTAGGCAATGTTCCCAAGACCGTTCCAGTCAGATACGGGAAGGCCCGAGGCAAGTTGGATGTATCGCTGCCCGTAAGACGTCGCCATCCGAGTCACCCAGGGCTCCCCATCCGCACCAGGGGCACCTAGCTGGGTGAGGACAGATGACTCGCTCGCCGGAATGGGAGGGGGCGCGGTGAAAGTGGAAAAGTGAGACCCCGGTAGATCAGAGGGAGGCTCCAGAAGATCAGCGAAATAAGTCCCCGATGGTCTAGGGTCGAGAGGAGCCTGAGTGAAGGCATCATAGCCCTCAGGGTCAGGGCAAACAAAACACCCCGGAACGGCCTGCTGGTCTTGAAAATGAGGGGCTATGTTTGGATCATAAGAGGCACATGGAGGGCATCCCCAAGGAGATGGAGGCAGCTGGTGAGATCCCCCGCGGTCAAGGGGGGCTTCCTCCGGCTCTTCCTCAGCCTCATCGTCAGCTGGGCAAGGCTCGGCCAATACCCCCTTCATCATCTTGGACCTAGAGATGGTCCACAGTAACTTGGGGTCCGAGACAGGGGACAATTTATGGAGGTTCAGATTCTTCACGGTGAATAAGTACGCCGCCTTTTTCATATCAGGGTCAGCGTGGAGGAACTTCCTCAGATCTCTCGCTTCCGGCCCGACGGCTATGGGTTCGGCAAATTGCTCTGCATAATACACGCCATGGTCGATATGAATGTAAGTCATGAAACAATGAGTTGCAAGAAAGTAAAAGAGAGAGAGTGATGCTTAGGGTACTTACTGGGAGTGGCCCGAAAGTCCTCGCGGACAAAGAGGGGGCCTTCCACGAAGAAAAAGTCATGCTTCCAGGACCCCGAGTTGGACACCGAGCCCTCTATCAAAGAGGCCTCGCTGTTGGCTTTTTGTAAATAGTAAAATCCCTTTGACTTGAGAGTAGGCATGAGGTTGTAGAGGAAATGCACCTCTGTCACCGTAGGAGCGCGTTCAAACAGTTTCATAAACACAACGAAAAGGCAGCTCAAAGTCAGCCAGCCATTGGGTGCCAGCTGAAGCAGTGCCAGGTCGAAGTAGTTGAGGACCACCACAAAGAATGGGTGTAGCGGGATGGTACCACCCGCTTTCAAGATGTGCTCGCTAAGGGCCACATAACCGGTCTTGGGGTAGTTGGCCCGGCATGTCTCCAAAGGAGTGTATAGAGCGTACTCCGGAGGAACACGATATTGATGCACAATTTCCCTCAGTCTGTTCTCGGACACATGCGACACCAGTTCAGATGCCAGTAAAAGAACATCGTCTGGTTCATGGGAGGCTACCTGTCGTCGTGCCCTCAGCATATCTGCAAAACCAAAATAAAAAGGTAAGAAAGAGACAGAACACTTGACCCTCCATTTTTTCTTCCTAGCAAGAGTCTTCCATCGGGGGAGCGAATGCGGAAGTGATAGGCTAGGAAAAATCGAGACTAAGGGCTGAGGAGAAGCGGAAGCAGCCCCATGATAGTCATCAGGCGAGGATGGGCTGGAGGGCTCAGGCGCAAGGAGTTCCTCCATAAACTCCAACTCCCTCTGCAACTCTAAAAGGGTCACCCTAAGGCTCGCTACATGGTCACTAAGGTCTGGGGGGAAAGGTGCTCCGTCTCCTCTCGACACCGAGTTAGTTTCGCTCTTCACCACCCAAATTTTACGCCTAAGTTCAGCCATGTGCTCAAGATGGCGGATACGGGCCTGCCTTAAGGAGTCATAGTCCTGGTAAGGGTTTTCCTCAAGGGACTCTGAGTTTGAGGACAGGTCAATAAACTCAACCCCCGGAGGTGTGTCGAACGGACCATCACTAGCCATGAGGCCTCATTCCGAGAGCAAAAAGGGGTTCACGTGTAAATGAGGGGATGGCTACATAACACAAAGGAATGGGCTTAGAACCTCT
The DNA here is from genome assembly GCF_963169125.1 of Humulus lupulus. Classification (NCBI taxonomy): domain Eukaryota; kingdom Viridiplantae; phylum Streptophyta; class Magnoliopsida; order Rosales; family Cannabaceae; genus Humulus; species Humulus lupulus. The sequence continues at coordinate 71,503,219 of NC_084793.1, forward strand.
AGATGCAAACGCCCTAGATGATTCACTACAGGGTATAAAAAAGAGGGGCATGCAAATGGGCAAACTCACTGCAAGCTCAGGCCAAAGTACCCCATCCCGAGTAATGCTAATTTGGACCCAATGAATATGAGGGAAAAAGAAAATATACCTCAAGCAGGAAAAATAGAGTGCAGTCGCGGTCTATAGGAGGTCAAGGGCCAAACGTGCCGGCAGGGTCAAAAAAGAGCTAAGTGGTCGAAAGCACATGTCTGCAGAAATAAACAAAAAGGATGTGTTAGCCTCCAAATAGACATACCAAAAATTAGCTCATATGTAAAAAAAAAAAATTTAAAAATGAATGATGAAAATGAAATGAAAAAACAAAATGAAGGAAACTATGGCAAAAATGAGGATGTGGGGGATTGAACCCCTTACCTCTTGAAAAAGGAAGGATTCTCAAAACCACTAAGCCAAAGGAGTAAGGTGAAAATAATAAGCCTTGCATTAAGGCCTATTTATAAGAATTAAAGAGAAGAGTCTACAAGAGCACCTAAAGGTCCTCTCCTAGACTGGGGGGCAAGTGTGGATGCTCAAATTCCACCAAGGGAAAATATGGAGGTCGACCCTCATTAGCCTCAGACAGTTCAAGCAACCCGATAATTTTCCCTCAACCCATGTCTCATAAGAGGCCTTAATAAAAATGCATCAGGAGATCCGAGGAGTCACGCGAGGCTCCTCCGCGTGCCCCGCGCGAAGCCCTAGCCTCGCTCCACGGTGCGCCCACGCGGCGTGGCGCGCTCGCGCGAGGCCCCGCCTCGCTCTCAGCACGCCCACGCGAGGCCCTATTTCTCCAGTTGTGCACCGCCATCTCGCCTCGGCCACGCCTCGCCCATGCCGCACATCACCTCGGCCACGAGGCACGCGAGGCCACGCCTCGCCCATGCCCAGGCGCGAGGCTCCATATCTCCAGCTGCGTGCCGCCATCTCGCCTCGGCCTCGCCTCAGCCATGCGAGGCCACGCAAGGCCACGCCTCGCCCATGCCAAGGCGCAAGGCCCCATTTAGCCAGCTGCGCGTCACCATCTCGCGGAGCGCCCGTATGACCCGCGAGGCCGTATCTCGGCCATGCCTAGGCCCCACGCACCGTCTCACAAGGCGCGCCTCTATGGAATAATCATGTGCCCTGCTGATGAGGCCCTTCTCTATTTTCTAAGGAAGGTATCACCAGCGGGGCTCGACTCCCACATACTTATCTCACTCATGGCTACACGAGAGCAACCTTTAGATACAAGGCACGCGTACAGAAACCGGTTATGCGAGGATGAGGAGCTAAGAGGAGTAACTCTGAACATCCGTACCAGACAGGCAGTGATGGTACAAGTTAGTACCAATGGTGGAGGCACCCCGTGCATGTCTCTGACCATGCATCAGGACCACCAGTGCCACTACGCCTGGTACTATGCCTCTGACATTCGTACGGTCAAGTAGTGGAGGCATAACCGGGTACAAAAGCTGAGGTGCTCCCACGAACTCTGACCATGTGCCAGAGCCGACACCACTATATCTGATACCACTCTCCTAGTAGTGTACTTGTGTACTGATTGTTCCTATCAGGGGCCATTAGAGCCCCCTATAAAGGGAACCCCTCTTCTTCTTTGAAGGGGGTTGGAAAATTTACTGTAGCAAGTGCACCATAGTGAATGAAAATTAATTTCACCATTGTTCTTCTGCAATTGTTCTTGGAGTTGATACTTAGATTCCTAAAGTTTTTCTTTTGATAATCTTTACTTTGCAATTTTTCTGACTTAACTTAGTTGACGAGTTCTCACCGTCAACAGAACGCAAATCCGATTTTTATACTTCAACAGATCTACCTCTGAAATAGAATAGTCTCTAGCCAATCCAGCTAAGTCATTCTCCCTGTGTTTCCTCAACTGAAGATCCTCCTTCTATGCTTCTCTGATTCTCTCAAGGAGTGTGGACTGAAGAGTAATGTTGGCTAGCTGACCAACTACCAGTTCAACTCCTGCTCTCGTCATTTCTTCAGCTAGCTTTTGTGATATTTGTCTCGAACTGAATAACTGCCCTGGGCCCTTTCAACTCAATGTGTCGCCCACTACATTGGCCTTTCCAGGATGGTACAAAATCTCATAATCGTAGTCCATCACCAATCCAGCCAATGCCTTTGGCGCATATTCAGATCCTTTTGAGTGAAGAAATACTTCAAACTTTTATGATTAGTGTATATTTCGCACTTCTATCCATACAGATAAATGCATGCATACCTTCATTGTGAATACCACCGCTGCCAGTTTCGAATCATGAGTGGGATACCTCTGCTCATACTCCTTCAATTGTCTCAACGCGTAGGCTATCACATTTCTAGCTTGCATCAACACACAACCCAAATCCTGCCTCGAAGCATCACAGTAGACATCAAACTTTTCCCTATCTGATGGAAGACTCAATATCGGAGCGGTGATCAGTCGCTGCTTCAACTCCTTGAAATTGTTCACAAATCCATCTATCTAGATGTACTTGGTCTTCTTACGCGTCAGCTCAGTCAACAGTGTGGCTATTCTGGAGAATCTCTCAACAAATCGCTGGTAGTACCCTATTAACTCCAAGAAGCTTCTAATAACCTCTGGTGCACTGCTCGACCTCGGCCAATCTCTCACTGCCTCTATCTTGGTTGGGTCCACCAGAATCCCTTCCTTACTCATAATATGGCCTAGAAATGTTACTTGGGGTAACCAGAATTCACACTTACTAAACTTAGTATATAGCCTATGCTCCCTTAACTGTTGTAGCAGCAAACGAAGATGTTGCTCATGTTCTGTCTCTGATTGGAAGTACACCAGTATAACATTGATGAATACGATAACAAACTTATCCAAATAATCCCTAAAGACCCTATTCATCAAATCCATAAAGGTTGTTGGGGCATTGGTTAATCCAAAAGACATAACCAAAAATTCATAGTGTCCATACCTCATACGGAACTCAGTCTTTGGTATATCTTCTTCCTTAATCCTCAACTAATGGTAGCCAGACCGAAGGTCGATCTTAGAAAATAATGTCTTTCCTTGTAGCTGGTCAAACAAGTCGTCAATCTTGGGCAATGGATACTTATTCTTAATAGTCAACTTATTCAACTCTTTGTAATCAATGCACATTCTTATGTACTCATCCTTTTTCTTGACAAACAGCATTGGAGCACCCCACAGTGAAAAGATGGGTCTAATGAATCCTAGATCCAGTAATTCCTGCAACTGAATCTTTGGTTCCTTTAACTCTACTAGCGCCATTCTATAAGGTGTCCTCGATACTGGTTCTGCTCCCAGTGAAAATTCTATGACAAATTCAATCTCCCGGTGTGGTGGTAAACCTGACAGGTCTGCTGGAAATACATCAGGAAACTCACACACCAACCTAGTCTCACCCGGTCCAACTGAAACAACCCTAGAGGTATCCACTGTGTTCGCTAGGTATCCTACGCAACCTTCTTGCAATAGGTCTCTAGCTTTCAATGTCGAGATCATAGGTACTCGTGGTCCACTCACCGTCCCCACAAATACAAAAGGTTCCTCTCCTTCAGGCTCAAAAGTTACCATCCTACGCTTGCAATCTATCTTCGCCCCATACTTTGACAACCAGTCCATCCCCAGAATCATATCAAAGTCATCCATCACCAGTTCAATCAGATCCATAGACAACTCCCTACTATCTATATCCACTTGTAATGTTTTAACCTATCTCCTAGAGACTACCAACTCCCCAGTTGGCAACAAAGTCCTAAATCCTCTAGCATAAAAATCACAAGGTCTACACAGACAATCTATCACTCTAGCAGATACAAATGAATGAGTAGCTCCTGAATCAATCAATGCAGTAAAAGAAGAACCAGCACTAGAAATCTGACCTGTCACGGCCGAGGGACTAGCCTTAGCCTTAGTCTTGGTCAAAGTGAACACTCTGGCTGGAGTGAGGCTGTCACTCCTCTTTGGTTCTTCTTTGCTAGCTTGTAGGTAGTCCTTCCTCAAGTGACTGACACTCCCACATATAAAGCATGCTCTGACTCTACACACCTCCATATGTCGCCGCCTGCACTATGCACACTCTGGGAAGCTTCTTCAGTTCTCTCCCCCGCCCTGACGACCACCAAAGGCACCATGTGCCCTCCTAATTGGACCAGGAGGAACAAAAGAATCCGGGGCTTTTCTATTCTACTCACTGAGGCAACTACCTTGGCCTAAACCAGTGAAGGGAGGCACTGTCTTCCGAGCATCATGCCTTGCGGCACCCTCCTTCCAGATCTGATCTTCAGCAACCTCAACAGTAAGGGATTTTTCCACTACGTAAGCATAATTGGTAGCCCTTGGATCCAGTGTTATCTTAACATCATGGGCTATCATCACATTCAACCCCCGTACAAATCAATATCTCCTTGCCATGTCAGTAGGCACCAAATCTGGTGCGAACTTAGCCAACTGGACAAACTTCAAGGCATACTCTGTGATGGTCATCCTATTCTGGGTAAAGTTGTTGAATTGATCCACCTTTGCAGCTCGAACTGCAACACTATATTACTTCTCATTAAAAATGTCCCTGAATTCATCCCAAGTCATGGTAGTCACATCTCTCATCTAAGTCACAACTTCCCACCAAATGTGGGCGTCATCTCTCAACATATAACTGACGCAAGCCACCCTCTCGTTCCCTTCCACCCTCATGAAATCTAGGATAGAAGAAGTCATGTTCATCCACCGCTATGCGCAGTGGGTCTGGACCACCCTCAAAGGTGGGAGGATGTTGCTTCCTAAACCTCTCATACAAAGGTTCCCACCTATTCTCCATCACAGACTTGGCTAGTCCTGGTGCCACAGCCTGTGGGGCCTGTAATCCAACATCCCAAGGAGGAGCCTGCTGTTTCAGCTCTCGAAGTTCATCTTTTCTCTTTAAGTCTAGCTTGCATTTCTACAAACATTTGTTTCCAATTTTGTGGGGAAGGTGGAGGGTCCTGACCCTGGTCGTTAACTTCGACCATATTGCCGTGGAATCTAGTTGATCACCGAGGCATAACTTCAATATGCCTGCAATCAATGACGCCGCAGATCAGCCATGATAACAACATCCAAAGAAAACCACCTCCCAGATCAATCAATCAAACACAAATATCGAACCAACACCATGCACACACATCACAATCATATAACAGTAAAAGGGGTCATGCCCTAACATTATATATACTCATCATGCTCTATTTATATCAATTAGGAAAGCAGGGCAATTCAGACAAGTAATTAAACATATATTTCACTTAATACTGACCAACTCTGAGTCGAGCTTGCCTCTGGCAGTGAGTGTAGATGTTCAGTCATTCTCTAGGAACCATAAACCTTGGCACGCTCTGACACCAAGTTGTAACGCCCTACTACCCTAGAGTTGTTACCATGTGATTTTAAAATGTGCCATTAACTCGCTAATTGAGATTTTTGACCAAAAAGTGTGATTAATTAAGGTGAAGACTCATTTAAATAATAATTCAGTATAAAAGTTTGGGCATTCATTTAAGTCGTAAAAGTGTTACATTGGGATCCCCAAAATATTGTTTAAAATGAAATTACAATTCAAAGGTTATTACATAGTCGACCTAGGCGACAAAATCAGTCATTCCTACAGTGCTCCTCAAAACTACTCCAGCTGTGGCGGCCAGGTGGGCCAAACATGTACGCACCGCTCGATGCCCTCCAACTCATGCTTGGTCGGCCTTTTCCTTGCTCTTACCTGCACCATAGTGAACCCGTGTGCCAAGGCCCAACAAGAAAACTCCACATACATAGCATACAACAGTTTATCTCAGTAAACGCATAACTTAAACAGACATAGCAAACAATTCACGTAGCGGCCTAAGCTGGTCAAGGTGCGTTACCAAGCACCAGGTTCACGGTCTTCACCGAGCGAGAGGGTACAACACCCTAGATGGCCATGCCATGGTGGCCTCCATTCAACATGCTTATTACCGTTCTCGGCCTTCGTCGATCCTGACCTTCGCTGGTTCCGGCCTTTGCCGAACCCGACCTTCGTCGATCAGTCATAAACACACAAACATGGTATAACGATTATAAACATTCATACATAACACTAGACACAGTTAATAGGGCCATGCCCTGCTCTACGGGCACAAACAGTTTTCTTATCTTTAGTCCGAGTGCAAGCAGTTAGGCAAGCAAGCACGACTTCCGAGAAAGTTCCTCTCCCAAGCCCTAGCGGTAACCTAGTCACAACCCACAAATAACATTCTCATTACTATTCAATTTCATAATTGAACCCCAAAACCAATCCCCTGCTCTCGAGACCTCCAATTTCCCCACACGAGGTGGTGAAATCGTCCCCCGAGCCCCTGGGCCTATGCCCTAAAAATATAAAATTCAAGCCCCTGAAAATGGCCTAGCACCATAGCATAGCCATACAGGCATCGTGACACCTAGCCAGGGCCTCCTACCCTGGATTATCCCAGCGCCGCGACTCGGAAGAACAATGCCGCAGATCTCTTATGCGAACCCAGAAAAACTGGGTTTTTCCACCATTTTTCCCCGAGCCAAAACTCCCAAATCTCATCCTAAACTTGCACCAAGGTCCCAAATGAGTCTAAAACCCTAAACAACACATCATAAGAAGTACAAACATCTTAAAAACCAAACCCAATCTCTAACCTCAAATCAAAACCCAGCCCTTGGTTTAAAACTCTACTGAAACTTAAACCACTGCAATAATCATCATGAAACAGAGCATAACCTTACCTCAATTGTGTAATTCAAGCTTTTATTTGCTCCTAACCAAATCCCCAGCTTCAAGCCTCAATTTCAAAGCCTCTCTTCCCAACAATTCAGCAAAACCTCTCAGGCTCCAATAGATAGAGAGAGAAACGAGAGAGAGAGAGAGAGAGAGCTGAGAGAGAAATTGAGTTCTGTTTTTTTTTTTTTGGGTTCTAGACTCCTAAGGGTTGAGTCCAAGTTTATCCTTTGGCACCAAAATGACCTAATTGCCCCCAAGTCAATTCTAGCCCTTTAATACCACCAAGGGCAAATCCGCCATTTGCCACAGTCTCGCTATTTCCTCGAGTAGTCCAATAAATCCCCAATTAGTCTCGGCATACCCAAATAACTACTAAATAACTACCCGTTACCCGGTAAATCCCGAACATGCACTAACTCCCCAAAATACCCCTATGCTCACCCCGAGCCAAGTATTTGACCCTGTTGTGACTATTCTGTTAATCCGCTCCCTAGGACCGCCTTGGAACACACATCTCAAATATATCTCCACAATACTATGGTCTTACTCATAACACACATAAAATTACATTTATGCCCCTAACGGGCCAAAATTACAAATATGCCCCTTGTTAACCAGAACAGGCCTACATGCATTTTTAATACACCTAACACATGCATATCTAGTCATATCATAACCCAAGCAATCATACAATGATTCACATGTATCATGATTAATCACGTAATAATACAACTAAATTATTTATTGCCCTTCTGACACACTAATCAAGGTACTATGTCTTATTAGCAAATTTGGGATGTTACAGAGACCTTTCATCCCTCCGCCTCGGCATTGGGTTCCTTGCATGCACGCAGCCTCGCATATCGAGGCCTTCCTACTTTGATGCCCCGCGTTGAGGCGCTTTACCATTCGTCCCACATAGCGAGACTCTCCTTCACTTAGGCCTCGCGCAAAGAGGTTGTCTCGCATAATGAGGCCTACCCTTCGACGGGCATTCAGGCCTTAGTTTCTGAGTGAGGCCAAACTTCTTAAATTAGTGTGTGATGCTTTTTTGGGATAATCTTTATTTCACAGGAAACAATTCGTTAAGTTAATTGTTAATGTATAAAATGTCTACAATTTATGAAAATTAGTTAATGTTAATAAAGTAATATAAAATTATGAAAGAACAAAACATCTAAAAAAAATCATATTCAAGTTGAATTTATAGTATTTTTTTATATGTATAATAAAAACTAACATTTAAAATTAAGATACTTGCATCCAAGTTAGCTAGTATTATAAAGGAAAAAAAACAATAAAAAAATTACCAAAATAAATTAAAATTGAACATTTTGAAAGCGGATGCAATAGATCAAGATTAATATTTTAAATATTTATATATTCTTAGATAATTAGAGTTTAATTTTTCTTACATTTTCGTATTGTTTTAAAAACAAAATATAGAGAAAAAAAAAAGATGGGGGCCTTTGCCCACCCTCATGTTAACATAGGCCTATCATTGATAAAAACATTCAAACCCAAATGGAGAAACCAAAGTAGACTAAAAAAATAGTTATAGCCTCGGTTTCTCGTGGAGTGAAAAAGTTGTCATATATTTGGCATATCATACTCTAATAAAAAACCATTTAAAATATGGCCACAACACCACCAATAATATCACATTCCACATCCATAACTACATCCACATAATGTTTAGGAATGCCACAACTTATTTTATTAACTAAAAAATTATAATAAAACAGTTCCAAGTATATGATTGAAGAGAGAGAGGACAAAGGAATCAGAGGGGTGAATGAAATAATTAAGTTGTTCATTTTGGGATAGTTTTTCCAGAAACATTGTAAGAGATTAATTACTCCATATGCGTTTCTTATTAACAATGAATTTTGTAATTTCTCAAAGAAATTAGGAGATAAGAAAATGTTAAAAAAAATTGAAAAAAAAATAGTATTTTCTCTACTGATTTGGTGTTGTTGTTATTCTTATTAGGAAAGTGAACTCTACTAAGTGGAAAAGTCCAAGAGATTACTCTGAGAGTATTTCTATATTTGAGTCATTTAAGTAGAAAAAAAACATGTGTGATTGTTGTGTAATTTTTAAACAATGCAAATGCACGCTATTGCAACAAATAATAAAGAGTAAGTAAAGTATGAATCTCATCAAGAATTTATCACCAAATTTTGTCAAGTACTAAAATTGTTTCTTAAAGAAAATTAAGATAAACAATTGACCAAATTTTAGAGAAGTCTATGATTACAATTCTCCCTCAATATTTCTTTTAAACATAATTACTCTCACATAATTCTATCTATCAATGCAAATTATCAACCAAGAAATCATAATTATTCATAAATCTCTCCCGATGGTTATGCAAATATATTTTATTTAATCAATTATCTATATTCCTATGATAATCAAATTAAAATAAAACTCATTAAGCAAAGGTTCTCAAAATGATTGTGCATGCCACATAGGTATATTTCTATCCAATGTGAAACTCAAAGATTGCCCATTGATAATACATCATTCTATTCAAGGCCAACATATAATTATCTTTCCCAAGTTCATTAAAGTTCCATAATCAATCTAATTAGTGATCAAGTAATTAGAAGCATTAAGCATAGAATAGAATAAATAACTCGTCATTGATTTTAGAATTAATTAAGATAAAATAATTAGTTCAAACTACATATTGAGTTCCAATTGCAATCCTAGAATGAGAAATTAGCTCATGATAAAACTAGTATAAACCATGCAAACTATCATAAACAAATTCATCATCATAGAGTTTACAAGCAAAAGCAAAAGAATTAGAATATAAGAGATGAAAACTCTTGGTGAAAACTCCTCCAATCTTCAAATCTTGATTCTCCTCTTTCTCCTTCTCACTCTAGGCTTATGGATTAGTTTCTCTCTCTAAAAGTCGCGCGAAATTCGTGCTCCTCACAGCCCTTTTATAGCCTATGTCAAAACTTGCAAGAAAAGTAAGCAAATAAGGTAATTTCCCTTTTCTAAATTTCCGCTCAGCGTCATGACACTGACTCTGGCATTCGCAACACTTAGTTGTTGACTTCATAACTCCCCCAGCGTCGTGACACTGAATATAGCCATCGTGACATTGAATGCTGATTTTGCACTAGATTTTTTCTTTCTTCGTCAACTTTTCTTGCATCTCTTTTGCTTGCTCCAATAGCTCTCAAAACTACAAAACACACCTAAATTAAGTAAAATAAACTCCAAAACACTATCAAACAGGGCGGACAATTTCAAAGCGGACTCTCCATTCATTAGATAGAGAAGATCACCAAGAAGTGATATAGATCATTGCCAGGACTGGGGGGGTAAATTCTAAGGCACTTAATTATAGTGTTAATACACTATATCAATGCTTCTACAAAGAGATTATGTGTGAGATTCTTTTCTAAGGATTGTTAACTTTACAATGTAAGTCGTTGGATTGAAATTTCCTGTACCTATTTTTATGAACTATGTCCCAACTAATAAAAATAAGAGAAAACGTCTCATCATAAATTAAAGAGATATTTGCGGTGAAAATATCCAATTTATTATGTTTGTAGCACCTAAGCACTCAAATTATTTTTTCAGCAGCAAAAGTACATTCCGTCCATGTTTTGGTGCAGTTTAGTACAATCATCAATTATCACCGTTAAGTTCGATTGTAACACAAAGGCGAAAGTACCCAACTAAATGGATATTTGCGGCAAAAGTACTTAATTAAAAGGATATTTGTGGCAAAAGTGCTCAATTTAAAAGATATTTGCAGCGAAAGTACTAAAATTATAACTAAATTTCACGACATGGTTACGAGATTAACGGTGAAACAAACAGATGCACTAAACTACACCAAAACATAAATGGAATGTACTTTTGCCGTCAAAAAATAACTTGAGAACTAAAAACGTTACAAACACAATAATTTAGGGTGTGATTGGTAGAGTATCCAAATCAAATTTTATCATTTTAAAATCTTAAAAACAGTAAGACCTACAAAAATAAGTGATTGGTAAGATGTTTTTTAAAATAAAATTCAAATCAGTATTCTAATTTTATATTATAAAATCAAAAATAAAAAAATCACGTTTTCTCTGATTCCAAATCATTGTATCCTAAAATCCTACAAATCTATTACTTTTTTATATATTTAGATTCCATACCAATCACATATTCAATTTTTTAAAACTCAAAATTAGTTTTCAGATACTGAGCTAATCACATTTTCAAAAATATATTTTCAAACTATAAATTCATATTTTATTTTAGAAACACACTTTTTAAAAATGCAATTCTCCAATCACGAACCAATCAGACACTGAAGTACTTTCATTGCAAATATCACTAAATTAGAAAAATATATAATATATTTTATACGACTGACAAATATAGTTGGGGTTGGGGACATGTCTCTCCCAACCAATTTTCTCTAAATTTGGGTTGATTTTACAAATCGCCATAAATTAGAATAGTTGTACTTTTGGCTCTCAAAAATTTCAAATTTGTTATACAATTCAAAAAATGCTTAGATCAAAATTTAAATGAGGAAAACTACCCTATAATGATATAATTTTGTTTTACAAATCCAATGCTTCTACCAGACCTACTTGACTACTCAAGCAAGACAACACCAAAGACGTGCCTCGTCAGTGCCTCATCAACATTCATCTGAAAAAAGATTCTGCAATATTGTTTTGTATATCAGCATCATTTTGCCAACCACTTCAATGCTTCCAAACGAATGAAATCAGCTGTTTGGGGCCATGGCAGATAACGCAAGCTCTTCTAGGAGCTCCTTCTGCTCCATGGCAGAACATGCCTGCAAGAAGCAAATTCATCAACTCTCTCAAGGAACTTTAAAAACTCATTTTAATTGTTACATTCAAATTTGAAAGATCAAGAAGAAGAAATAACGAATGCTGGTTGACAAGACCGATGAAAAACCATACCTGAACTGAATTCTCTATATCTCCGTCAAGAAAAGAGGTGAGTTCAAAATTCATCTTTAACCGGTGGTCGGTAACTCTATTGTCCTAGTTGAGAGGTACAAAGTAAAAAGAGTGAAAAAAAAGAGGACGAGAGAGGGAGGGACAGAATGAAATGCTCCTAATTTGTTAAGCTCAAGTGGACAAAAGATTTCAGTTTTCAGTACCTTATAATTGTATGTCCGTATCTTTTCTGAACGAGCACCAGTACCAACCTGCATTTTTTAAGGATATTATTTTATGGTAATGTGGTCCAGACTCACTGTCCACAAATACAGCAAGGAAGTATGAAATCCAAATATACTTCGAGAAAAAAATAATGAAATACTAGAGTATATCATCAGTAATGTTGAACAAATTACCATCTAAGAAATCAACAAGAAATTTGAAAGTTGCAAGTACACAGGGCAGAATTAGTACCTGCATTTTTCGCTGATTCCTTAGCTTTTCCTGCTGCTCCCTCAGTTTTATCTCATATCTGTAACGACATCATTGGTCATCATAAGTATACCAAAACAACTAGAAAACTGTATGGGTCACATTCATTGCTCAACGGTAAAGACTAGAGATGTTGTATCATATACAAAACATTTAATAGGCAGCGAAGGTTTGGAAGATGTTTATGTAATTTTTCATAAGTCTACCATTTATGAATATTTATTTACAACACATTTAATAAAAAATCATATCTTGCTAAATCATTAGCATTTAGCAGGATTAACTGTAAATCAGAAAATTCTCACAATTTTGCTCGTAGCAACTGAAGAGCACGAGTCTTATTCTTAAGTTGACTCCTTTCTTCAGTACAAAATATACGAATTCCTGTTGGTTTGTGAAAAAGATCCACAGCTGTCTCAACCTTATTGACATTTTGTCCTGCATGAGATGCAACCAAAGTAAGATTCTTATATAAGAGAGAAATAATAAAGAGAAACCAACTCACTGGAGAAGAAATAACTCTAAAAAAAAATCAAATTATTACCTCCAGCACCCCCTGATCTTGCTGTTGTTAGTTCAATATCCTTTGGGTCAATTACCACCTCGACTTCATCAACCTATATCAGCCATAACATCAGAAAAAAAGACTAATAAGATACAAGTAATAGTAATTGTTCAAAGAGAGTACAAATGTAGCATTTTTAGTATCATCAATAAAAAACAATGTGAGGCATGAAGGGGTTCTCTGGTTCTCTCCATGGCGAGGCGCAAGAAAACCAACCAAAAGCCTGCTAGATCTAGGGTTAGTGAGGCTCCAGTGATACACGAAGTTAGCGAAGAAAGAGGGGATGGCATCGACGCTGCTCCACCGGAGGAAATAGATGAAGAGTTCAAAGATTCGATGGTTGAGTTCCCAGATGGTGGGGAGCGTGAGCTGAAGGGAACGGATGAGGGTTCAATTGGAGAGATTCGAAATGGTGTTAACTGGAGTGATATGGCGATGGATGAAAAGGATTTTCAGAACCAGGCGAAAGACAAATGGACTCATTTTCGTTCATTATTGCCGAACCAGGGAGGGGCTAAGCTGAAATATGAGGAACCTATGGTTCGAGAGGGACACAGGATAGCACAGGTAGATTTGGAGGAGATCCAAGTTGAAGCCTCATTCTGGAACTCAGCTGTGGTATGTATGGTTCTAGGAGCCAATCCTCCATTTCCTGTTTTTGAAGGATTCATTAAGAGGATTTGGGGTAAGCTTGGCATAGATAGAATTGCTCGATTGAATGCTGGGTATACTCTAGTGAAATTCAGAGAGGAAGCAACTAGAGATTTGGTGTTGGAAGCAGGGGTGCTACACTTTGATAGGAAACCAGTAATTGTTAAGCCTTGGACTACTGAGCTAGACACGTTAAAGGCAGTGAAATCTGTCCCAGTGTGGATTAGACTTCCAGGACTGGGATTGCAATATTGGGGGACTAAGTGTCTGAGTGCACTTATGAATACAATTGGGACTCCGATTCTAGTGGATAAAGTGACTAAGGATAGATCAATAATGCAATTTGCTCGAGTGTTGGTTGAGGTCGAAATAACAGAGAAGATCCCAAAATCCATTCAGTTTCTCAATGAAAAGGGGCAGCTAATGGAACAATTGTTAGAGTTTGAATGGCTACCAACACAATGTAAAGAATGTAGGGTGTTCGGTCATACTGAGATGATGTGTAACAGGAAGCAAACGGAAGTTTGGAGGCAGAAAAGCAGGAAGGAAGTGGAGGGAACTCAACAGGATCTCCAGGAGCAACAACAAGCAACTAAGGGTAAAGAGATTTCTAATGAGGGTCCTGATATTGGTCAACAACAGGTAGATGCTAGGGAAATTAAAGAGAATCAAGATTTGGCAAAGTCCCCTGGTGTTGAGGCAAATGCAAAACTGAAAGATAATCTGGTGTCCATCGAAAGCAATACAGAGGAATGGCTCACACCTAAACGGGTGGGGGGAAAAAAGAGGCCTGTTTCTAAAACTCAGCAAAATGTAAAGAACTCATATATTGCTCTACAAGAAAAGGTTCTGGGAGTCACAAACGTGGGATTATCTTCAACTAATCTTTTTCATGGAGAGCCACAACATACTTAGTTGGAATGTGAGAGGTATAAATAAAAGGGAGAAACAGAAATCCCTTAGTCAGTTTTGTTTAGTGAATAAAATTGGTCTTGGAGCTTTGTTAGAAACTAAGTTGCGAGGGGACAAAATTGAGAAAATGATGAGCATGTTTTTCAGTGGCTGGGAGTTTTTTGCAGGTTCAGTTTCTGAAGGGAGAATCCTTCTGGTTTGGCAGAGGCAGTGTGTTTCAGTTGAGGTCCTAAAGGAGAGTGATCAATTAGTTCATATTTTTGCTAATGAAGTGAGGACCAATAAGAAGTTTTGTGTAACTTTTTTGTATGGACGGAACACTATTGAGGAGAGGAGGCAATTATGGAATGACATTTCTGGTTTATACTTTCCAACCATTCCTTGGCTTGTGGCTGGGGATTTTAATGCAGTTTTTGAAATTACTGACAGAGTGGGAGGCTGTGGTATCACTGCTATGGAATTGGAGGATGCTCAGAATGGGAGAGCTTTGGGGTTGGTTGATGAAATGCGCACTAACGAGTCTCATTTCACCTGGACGAACAAGCAATCAAATGAGGATAGAATTTATTCTAAATTGGACAGGGTTTTTATAAATGAAGGGTGGGTGGATCTATTTCCTCATTCAGTAGCTGTGGTTAACTGGGATTTACTTTCAAACCATTGTTCTTGTATTATTAAATCTGAGGCTGATGTTAACCAAGGTCTTAGACCGTTCAGATTTTTTAACCTTTGGACAGAGCATGACAGGTTTACAGCTGTAGTGCTTCAGAGCTGGAGAAGGCCTTGTAAGGGAGAGGGGTTGGGGACTATAGTTCAGAAGCTGGGCAGACTCCAACATGTCTTACGTCACTTTAATAAGTGTGCTGTGGGTGATGTTGTTCAGAACTACACTAATGCTAAGGAGAAGTTCCAAGTTGCTAATTTGACTCTCGAAAGGAACCCGCACTCAACTGAGTTACAAAATAAGGAGAGGATTGCAGGGGAGTTATTTGCTAAACATGCTAAAACTTATGACAGCTTTCTTAGACAGAAAAGTAAAGTGAATTGGCTTCGCCATGGTGATGACAATACAGCGTATTTTCATGCGTGCCTAAAACAACGAAGGGCATCTAATCGGATCACTTCTTTCATCAATGATTCAGGTCAGATGGTAGAGAGGTTTAAGGATGTTGTAGACCATTTTGTGAGCCACTTTCAAAAGATAATGGGTAGTCCAAGTAGTGCTGCAATGCCCATTCAGAATTCTTGCTTCAGCTTGGGTCATAGGCTTTCTGTGGACCAGCAGATTGGTCTAATAAAACCATTTACTAGGAAGGAGGTGGAAGATGCTTTGTTTAGTATTAATGCTATTAAAAGTCCGGGTCCGGATGGGTATGGCTCGGGTTTCTTTAAAGCCATGTGGAAGGATTTGGGAGCGGAAATTTCAGAGGCAATTCTAGATTTCTTTGAGAAGGGTATTCTGCCTAAAGAGCTAAATATGGCAACCATTACTTTGATTCCTAAGGTTGATACCCCTACCAAAGCAGTCGATTTTCGTCCCATAGCTTGCTGTAATACCATTTATAAATGCATATCTAAAATGCTTTGTGGTAGATTGTCGACAGTCCTTCCTAGTCTCATTAGCCAAAATCAAGGAGCGTTTGTGCAAAAGAGGTTGTTAGCGCATAATATTATGATTCTTCAGGATATTATCAAAGGTTATAATAGGAAGAACATCTCTCCTAGATGTGTTCTGAAAATAGACTTGAGTAAAGCATATGACATGCTCGATTGGAATTTTTTAGAAGCCATTCTCTCTGCCTTTGTTTTCCGAAAAGGTACATCAATTGGGTAATGACTTGCTTAAGGGATCCTACTTATTTGATTTTATTGAATGGTAGGATTCAAGGGGGTTTTAAAGGTAAAAAGGGGTTGAGACAAGGAGACCCTATCTCTCCATTATTGTTTGTTCTAGTGATGGAATATTTCACTAGGCTTCTTAGTCAAGCAGCCCTTAATAAGGAATTTCGGTTTCACCCAAAGTGTAAAAAACTGAAGCTTATTAATTTGTGTTTTGCGGATGACCTGATCATTTTTTGCAAGGGTGTGTTTAAGTCAGTGCAGATTATTAAGGATTGTTTCAACGAGTTTAGTTTGGCATCTGGTTTATCAGCCATCATGGAGAAGTCTCAGGTGTACTTTGGGGGCTTGGCTCACAGTGAGATGAAGCAGCTGCTTCAGAAAATTCAGTTTAATGAAGGGCGCTTCCCTCTCAGATATTTGGGAGTGCCTCTTCGCACCACCAAATGGAAGGCGGGAGATTGTGCGTTGATTATTAAAAAGATTCAACTAAAGCTTCACAATTGGTCGAGTCGACACTTATCATTTGCAAGAAGGGCCCAGCTGATTAACTCTGTTCTTCTTAGCATTAGGACGTTCTGGATGAGCATATTCATTCTGCCCAAGAGTGTTCTCAACGAAGTAGACCAGCTTTGTAGGAACTTTCTTTGGGGGCGTAAAGACAGTAGTAGCAATCGATGCAAAATGCATTTTACATCATGGGATCAAGTCTACTTGCCCAAATGCATGGGGGGTCTTGGATTTAAGCATGGGGTTACTTGGAACAAAGTTCTTCTTGCTAAATTTGTGTGGGCTGTGTCTTCTAAGCAAGATATCTTGTGGGTGAAATGGATTGACTCCATTTACCTTAAGGGGCAGGATTTTTGGAGCCATAAAGTCTAGCAAGATGCGAGTTGGTATTGGAAGAAGATATCTAATATGAGAGATATTTTTTCTTCTCAAAGCTTGGATGAAGCAGTCAAAAATAACAAGATTAATGTGAGAGTTCTCTATAACAGGTTGCTGAATACTAGTAAAGTTTATTTTGCCAATGTGGTTTCGTGTTCCCTAGCAGTGCCTAAACATAGATTTATGGCAAGCTGCTCTTGGTCACCTACTCACCCGAGACAAGTTACAACTGTGCCATTTGCAATGAACTTCTGCACTGTGTCCGGTCTGTGAAGAAGTTCAGGAGTCTCATTCACATCTGTTTTTTGCTTGTTCTTTCTCTCATCAACTGAGATCCAGAATGGAGAGCTGGCTGGGAAGGGAATCTTGGCCGAGAAGGTATGAAGATTGGCATTCATGGATGATGGGCAAGCCCATGGGTTTGTTGCAAAGAGTTGCTGCTGCATCATTGGCAGCTGCTGTTTATTTGATTTGGGGAAACAAGAATAAATGTTTGTTTGATTTGAGCTCTTGGTCTGTTGATTATGTTATGCAGCAGATTAGATATGCTGTGAAGGTTAGGCTTACTAGGCTTCCTAAGCTAAAGATCAATCATAGGGATTTAGCTGTTTTTGATTACCTGATGCAATTGTAATCTTTTGTTGACTGGCCGGTTTGGCTTGGTTTGAAGTATTGGTGTGCTGTTGGCTGGCCGGTTTGGCTTGGATTGTTGTATTGGTGTGCTGGTTGTTTTTCTAATATACTCAGTTTTCATCAAAAAAATAAAAAATAAAAAACAATGTGAAAAATATCAAGGCCCTTGTTACATAACAACAACACTAAAAGATGGATATTCCTACAGATCCAAATGTATCATGTATTAAAGGAAAAGGAAATAGATGTGTCATGCATTACAGAAATTGGATATTAATTTGAATTAATATACTCTACCTCTGGCATAATTGCAACTGTTGCCGTGGATGTGTGTACACGACCTTGTGTTTCTGTTTGTGGTACACGTTGAACCCGATGAACACCAGATTCATATTTTAATTTGCTGTAAACACGATTTCCTTTGACCTCCATCACATAAGTTTTGAAGCCTCCTTTTTCAGCCTGAGAAAAACAGACAAACAAAGATAGGGAATATGTCAATAAGATATCAGTTTCTCTGCACTCATAATAAATAAGATAAGTCATATGTATATATTCAAGAAGACTCACCTCAGAGCATGAAAGTGGAGCAAACTTCAAAGAATTCCGTTCACAGTACCTTTGATACATACGAACCTAGTATTAAGAACAAACAAAAACAAAAAAGAACAGAAAAAAACATCAGGAAAATAATTTATAGATTATAGATGTCATTTCATAATCTGTGTTAAATAACAAAATCATTCAATCTATATCCATCTATTCTGTAAGCTAACCCATACATCCAGAATAAATCTTTTGGGGAAAAGGGAAAAGGGAAAAAGAAAACCAGCAATCACTTTCTGAGTTTTACTTTCATCCTTGGCCGTGTATGATATCCTAAGCATCTCATAAAAAAAATTTAAAAAAAAAACAATATATTTCGTAAGACATCTATCTAGAAAACTGGAATGACAAAACAAACATGTACCTACAAGATCACCCGCCCAAATTCCAGCCTCATCACCACCAGTACCAGCCCTCACTGAAGAAAATGAAATATAAATCATAATGAAACAGAACAATCTACCATTATTAGCAACTAAGCTTAATGACTGTGAGGTGATAAAACGGCTAACAACATCAATCTAAGAAATAACTTGGAGTGTCATATTGTCTATAAAATTGTCTAAGATAATCAATACATGTTAGATTTGAAATATGCCTAAATGTACCAAAGCTTAACATAAAAAATATAGAATTTAAGGCTAACTTCTAAAAGGTATCAGACTCAAACTTATACATATTCAGTGATGCAAAATTTCTAGCTAGTTACACAATGACACACCAAAAGCATCATGATTTTTTTTTTTAAAAAAAGTCACATTACTTAAACCTGTACTATATTACAACCAAAACAGGTAGCCAATATGCTACAGAAAAGACAAATATACATATTGCAACTCAGAGAACATTATGCCACAAAAGAGAAATAAATACATCATAATGACATATAAACACAAAAACATACACTTTACCTATCTCATAATAATAAGTGTTCATGCATCAAACAAACAAGAAGATGTGCAATTAGTCACCCATCCATCTTATTGAAGAATTTGGTTCCTGTTTCACAATTTACCAATTCATTTGAAAAAATTCTTCTGAAAAAGAGTGGCATTACCTTCAAGCAATATATTTCTTGCATCTAGAGGATCACTTGGCAGAAGTAGCATCTAGCAATATAACATCAAACATTGTCATAAGTACAAGGCAACAGAAAAGATAAGTAAAAATTATGGATTTTGAATTGCCAATTGACTCAAATTTAGTATACTCAGTTGACTCAAACTTTGGACTGAAAATTGAGCTTTTTTGCAGCAAACAATGCCTTACAAACTGGTTGACCAATTTCTGAAAGTCATAGTTTTATTTTATATGAATACCTACAAACATAATATATTATTAAAAATACCTTAAGATTGTCCTCAAGTTCTTTGATTTGACTGGATAAAGAGTCAATTTCGGAAGCTATCATCTGCGCCATGTCCTCATCAGTCCCTTCTTCTTTTGCTAAAGCTGATAACATACCTTTGGCTTCTTCTAACTCTTTTTCGCATTCCTTGAATCTCCTAAAGGTTGACACAACCTGTTTCATCAAAACCACGGAACACATTATCCCATATAAAAAGCCATAAATAATAGAAGGCACAGCCTCCACTTAAAACCTGGTGTAGGAAAGAACAAAACAAACTATAATACCTCATCAAGCTCTGCCACAGATTGTGCCAGTTTTTGGTATTCACTGGGATTTGAGACAACATCTGGGTCAGCCAGCTTGACCTGAAATTGAAAAACGTATCATGAAACTAACATCCACTACTATAGCGTCAGCCAAGTTAAAGAACATACATTAAGGAATTTGTTTCACAACCAGACCCATGTTCGATAGGTAGCGGTAAAACATTACTAGCAACCAAAACCAACTAGACCCACTCTTACACTTGGGTTTGCGAAACCCTGCCCTATGATTACTATTTAACGCTAAGAAACTAAGAAATTAAATTCCTTTAAAGATTTTAATGGAGAATTTGGCTCTACTGCCCTCGGCTATGATCACTGCATCAAAAAAAAAACACACACACAATTTTCAAATAAGTAATCAAGTTTTTTTTTTTTTTTTGTCGCAAAATAAGTAATCAAGTTTGATTCATCTAATGCAAAATTAAATTTCATGCTCATAATATAAAGAACCCAAATAATAAAACACAAGAAAAAACGATATCCAATTAAAGTATATCAATATATGGCCGTTTACAATTCAAATCAATCAAAATCATACCGATAATTCTTTCCACGTATTTTCAGCCGATTCCAACTTCGTAATCAAATAAGGCTCCTGTAATTCATTGCCAACAACATGAGAAATACGTCCCACGGCTCCATTTCTTCCCAGATTAAACATTTTCCCGGGAAAAAAACACGCGAAAACAATATAGCTTATAAAAATATTTTCCAATGCCTATCTTTTTTCGGTAAAAAAAATAGTATACAGACCGCCATGCAAATCAATTTCCGACGCCTGGTCGGAGATTTAAGCACCAGAGGATTTCTCGAGGGTTCGCGAAAACGATGTCTTAGTGGAAAAGTAAGCACTCGAGCCGCCATTGAAGTCGTCGTTAAGCTACTCATTATGAATACCAAGCCCAGGCTATGGGATAGAGAGAAGCTGTGCCAGTACAGAGGTTGAAGTCAGAAATACGAGTGTTACAGGGAGAGAACGAATATGTGGTTTTTGTAAGAGATAAAGTTTGAAGGGAAAATACCTTGCCCCGAATCCTCAATGAGATTTTTGTTAAATGACAAATAGTTGTCTATATTTTGGAAATCGGATCAATTTAATATCTAACTCCACGATTTTAGAGCACTCCCATCCGGTGCCATCCGGTGCTCTACTCAACTTTTAATATACATTCTAAAAACACACATTTTTCTATTTCTATTTTACCTCTAAATTTTACATTTTATCATACATCAAATTCTCTATTTTTTTCTCTATATCATTTAAATATTATATTTTTAAACATTTTTTATTCATTTCAAATATTTTTTATAACTATCAATAATATCCTAATATATTTTAATATTATAATATTGAGTTAAAGGATGAATAGTATACATTAAATATAGCTTGGTGCTGTAGCTTTATGTAAAAATATTTGTAAAATACATCATCCAATGTATACCCATTTTTGTTAGCTTTAGCTATTTTTTACATATTTTAGTAATATAACTCACCCAATGTGAGTGCTCTTAGTCAATATGGCCAAAATATCTTTAAATTTTTTAGCTAATCAAATAAATAAATAATTAAAAACATATATTAAAATAAATAAAAAATTAAAATAATTTTAAAATAAAAAATGATTTTTACCTAATGAATAAATTATTTTTACCTAATGAAATAAATAAATAATTAAAATATATATTAAAATTAAAATAAATTTTAAAAAAATAATTAAAAACTTAAAAAAAACTAAATATATCATTAAACTAAAATTACTCTAAATCTACTTTATCATCTAATTAATCATTAGAAAAAAAAATTAATAGAAACTACCATAAATCTCAACCATGCAACTTAAATTAAAAAATTCAGATTTTATTCTTGAGTTCATCCTCAACCCAAATTAAAAAAAAAATCACCAACATCACAAAATCAATATCCAAAACCCATAATAAAAATTTATTCATTTCCTTTCTTCAATAACCTAGATCACAAAATCATCAACATCACATAATCAAATTGCCTAGATCTACCATCCCCAAGCCTACATCTACTGTCGAAGCTACAGTCGATGAGCCACAACTGGAGATCTCACTATCGACCTTCTTTGCCTCAACTCCTTGGTGTATAGCGTTGAGCTACATCTGCACACAACTCCGTCCAACAGCTTTGTCGGCCATCAAAGAGCTAGATCTGCAAGCTGCTACCCGACGTTTTTGTTGGGTTTTATGCCCTTATAAAACCATGTCGAACATGTAGCACGATTTTATATTATCAATAAAAGTAGTAGAAATCATTTAGTTTGACAACCGTATTGCTTGCTTGTTTTATTACATGATTATTAAAATAATACAAACATTTATAAAATCCCGAACATATGGATAGTTACAATTATAGTGACTAGGTCACAATAAATTATAGTTGTAATTATATATTCAAAAGAACTAGTCCTAAGATTAGATCAGTGCATTGGATTTTCATTGATTAGGCAATCTACGATATGATTTACTTACACATTCAGGGTGTGATGTCTTGTCCAAGGCATCGACCAAGTAGATAAGATCGGATGTATTTAGTTACATCGGACTAGGACCGATAGTGATTATTGATTGATAAATAAGTATCGTTGTTATCAAATCTAATCAATGTCACAACGTTGACCATATATTAAGTCGATCTTAATTCTGAGTGATAATATTATGCTAATTATATTATTTAAATATTTTGACTTGTTCGTTACTAGCTTACCCTACGATCTAGCCCATACTTACATCTTAGAGATTTATTAGTGTAATTGAGTGGGAGTATTATTCATAGATACGAAATCTATAACTTCTGTATGAGAAGTGAAAATATGATTTCTTTAATTGCTTTGTTCAAAATGTTAAATGATTGAGATCTCATTTCTGTGATTAAGTTCACGAAAATATCATTTATAAGGAACTTAGTGGGAGTTAAGGATAAAATACTGATAGGGGTAAAACGGTAATTTGCACCCAACTCGTTAATAAGTCATCGATAGAGGATTGATTGATTGTAATGGTTATAACAATTAATAACGTATTTATGGTTTTGAAAATACGTTCTATGAATTCAAGAGTTCAATTCTGAGTCTATAGTGGAGTCACGAGGAATTAATAAGGTTGTGAAATTATTTGTAAATAAATTCACGGTAACTTGTTGGAGCTTGATTTCATGGATCCATGGTCCCCGCATCACCTTTGAGTAAATTATCTAGAATGTCTCAATTAATTGATTTAATTATCAATTATGATTTTTAAAGTTGACTAGGTCAATTTTGGAAAATTTACAAAGATATGAGATTTAAAGAATAAAAGAGAATCTTTGGGTAAATTTATTAATATTGATAAATTTGTATCAATATAAATAAATAATATTAAATCAAGTTTCAAATTATAATTAGTTAATTTGAATAAGGATTTAATTAATTAATTAAAAATAAATAAATAAAAGGTTTTGAATTTAGGCCTAGTTGGGATTTAAATTCAAAACAAAGAGATTGGGCCCAAGTCCATTTATGGCAGCCCAAGGCTTTTATTTTTGTTTATTATTTTTAATTAATTTAAATTTAAATAAATCTCATTAAGTTGCCTGTATAAGGAATATGATATCTAGGGTTTTAATCAGCAAGTGAGATTCAGTTGATTTGGGTAAGTGAAAACCTAGACATTCTAATTCTTTCTTAGCCACAATCTCTTCTTCTTTTCTAGATCTATATCTCATGTGTTGAGAACCAGCCCACACTAGTTCTAGGTTGATCAAAGGCTTGGTGAGGAAGACTGTGTTGCTGATCTTGTTCAATCTCTTGATAATACTCTGCTACAGAAAGGAATCAAGGGTTAGAGAGATTGAAGGATGGAGTTGTTCCAGTTCCGCTGCGTAATGTAAGTTTTTACTTTACTCTATATTTGTATCAATTTCATAGGAGCATGTTCTAAGAATTTGCATGTTTGTTTGATAATATGTAAGTTGCATGAAAATAAATAAAGATCCTGCAATGAGTTTTTCCTACAGTTTTGTGGCTCTGTTCGTGACCTCTATTCGAAGCCCTACCACGACCTAGATCCGAGAAAGAGACAGCCCCACTACAACCCAGCCCCATCGTTGTTTGAAGACCCCATTGCCATCGCCCAGCTTCTTCGACCGACCTTCATCACCCAGAAGCTCCGACCTCGCAGATGGAGCAAGAGGAAATGAAGAAGAAGAAGAAGAAGAATAGGAGGGGGAAAAAGGAAAACGATTAATTTTAGGGTTTATGTTTGTTTTTAATTTTATTTAGTTTTAATTAAGTTTGTTTAAAAATTTTAGTTTATTTAATTAAGTTTAGTAAGAGATTAAAATTATAATTTTATTTTAATTTTAAATTTTTTTAAAATTAAATATTACATTTTTTAAATTTGGTTTTTGTTTTATAAATTAAAATTCATTAGTTAAAAAATCTAAGGACATTTGGTCATATTTGAAAATAGCTTAACCAAAATCGAGCTCAGTGTATTAAATTGATTCATTTTGCAGAACACAATGTTTGATTTCTCATTTAACAAAACATAGAGGCCGATCAAGTATTCGGGCAAAACACATGAGTCAAACTGGTATTTTCTCAAGTTTGAATAATAGGTATGTTTGGGTATACAGTGTATTGTACTCCGTTTGTCCACGTACCATTTAGAAAATGACACCGATTTATATCATTTTGATTGTTTATCTTCTCCTATAATTCTACTAATTGGCATTTTGTTTTAAAATATATATTTTTAGATTATGTATTTTGTGAAATGGTTAAAAATGATTCCTAAATTTGAATTCAGTGAAAATATTTTTAGTAGGCTTTATTTATGAGTTCATCAAATTGTAAAATGTGTGGATATGTAGAGTTAAGGGACTCTAAAAATGTATATTTTTTTAAATAAATATATTATTACAAAAGTAAGCCACAATAAAAAGACCCAAAATAGTATATACCCTTTAATAATTCTTAATTTTTTTTTATTTCGAAATGTAATTATCCTTAAATTCAAATGAACGTTGTTGAAAATAAATTAATGGAGTCGAAGTGGATGGTGTGAGTAACGTGATCAATGTACTAAAGTGATAATAAAGCAAAAATCTCTATTAGATATTGATTACAATTTATGACATTTGTTATGGAAAGTTATTGGATATCATATCCGAGAAAAATTATTCGCTTAACAAATTAACTCTAAAATCAACTAAGAATGGAACCTAGTTGACAGTGGTAGAACATACTCATCTTTATTTATTTTCATATAATTTATATATTATCAAACAAATATGTAAATACATAGAACATGCTCCTATAAAATTGATGCAAAACAGAGTAAGGTAAAGAAACTTACATTACGCAGTAGAATTGGAACAACTTCATCATTCAATTTCTCTAACATTTGATTCATTTCCGAAACAAAATATTATCAAGAGATTGAACTAGATCAACAACACAGTTTTCCTCACCAAGTCTTTGATCAACCTAGAACTAGTGTGAGCTGGTTCTCAACACATGAGATAGAGATGTAGAAGTAAAGAAGAAAGAGTGGCTGAGAAATGATTAGATTGTCTAGATTTTCACTTACCCAATGAGTTATATAGGCAACTTAACGGGTTTTATTTAAATTTACATTTAAATTAATTAAAATAATAAACAAAAAGATAAAAGCCTTGGACTCCCACAATTGGACTTGGTACAATCTCTTTGTTTTGAATTTAAATCCCAATTGGGCATAAATTTAAAACCTTTTATTTATTTTTTTAATTAATTAATTAAATCCTTATTCAAATTAATTAATTATAATTTGAAACTTGATTTAGTATTATTTATTTATATTGACACTAATTTATCATTATAAATAAATTTACCCAAAGATTATCTTTTATTCTCTAAATCTCATATCTCTGTAAATTTTCCAAAAATGACCTAGTCAACTTAAAAAATCCTAATTGATAATTAAATCAATTAATTAAGACATTCTAGATGATTTACTCAAAGGTGATGCTGAGACAATGGGTCCATGAAATCAAGCTTCAATAAGTTACCATGAATTCATTTACGAATAATTTAACTACCTTATTAATTCCTCGCGACTCCACTATAGACTCAGAATTGAACTCTTGAATTCATAGAATATATTTTCCAAACCATAAATATGTTATCCATTGTTATAACAATTTCCA
This sequence comes from Humulus lupulus, assembly GCF_963169125.1. Lineage (NCBI taxonomy): Eukaryota > Viridiplantae > Streptophyta > Magnoliopsida > Rosales > Cannabaceae > Humulus > Humulus lupulus. The sequence goes on from NC_084793.1 coordinate 71,529,397, forward strand.
TCAATCAATCCTCTATCGATGACTTACTAACTGTAATGCCCCGAATTCTCTGATGTGTTTAAAGGCGGGAATAGTAGGTCGGGAGGGTCATACTTGCTTAATTATGTCATTAAATGAATATATGCATGTTTATGAGAATTATATTATAATATGATATTAAATGCATGCATGTGGGTCCACATTTTATAACAGAGGTATTTTGGTAATTTGGCTCATTGAGAGCATATTTGTATATTTTGGGTGCATGCTTGTGTTTAATTGTGAGGCCACATTATAATGTGGATTGGTTCGAGTTATTCGGCATGAGACGATCTTTAAATATAAATTATCGGTTTGGTCATAACAGGCTTAAGCTCGGGGCTCGGGGTGAGTCTCGGGGGTTTTGGTGATTAGAGCGTTACCGTGAATTAGAGGGTAACAGGATAAGAATATTTGGTATTTGGGAATATTGAGATTAGCGGGAATTGGAGAGCGTTAATTATGAATAACGAGATAGGTGAGAAATACCAATTTCACCCTTGGGGTGACTTTAGAAACCTTAAATGACCTAGGGCATTAAGGTCATTTGGCATGGGTTATATGAAGTATTGGTTGGCTGTAGAAGAACAGAACAAAAACAGAGCAAGGCTTCTCTTCCCCGTACCTCATTTTCTCTCCTTTCTTCTTTGGAGTTTTTGAGCCCAACTTGAGGAATCAAGCTAGGAAATCAAGGATTTGAGTTTGTAGATTCGGTTCATCCATTGAGGAGGGTTTAATCTCGAGTTTGAGGTAAGTTTCAGCCATTAGTTTTCTGGTTTTACTCTGTTTTGGTTTAAGTTTTCAGCTTGTGTTTTCTTTGTGGATGGTTGGAATTAATGGAATTTTGGTTGGTGTTTAACTTGGGTTTTGATGAGGGTGAGATGTAGGTGAAGTTTAGGGGTTGAATTGGGTGTTAGGGTGATGTTTGGGATTGGTTTGAAGGGTTGGTTTCAAGGAAAAATGCAGAGGAGAAAAATCTGGTTCTTTCTGTTTTGCAGTAAAGAGCTGCGGCACGGCTATGGTGAGCCGCGGCCTATGTTGGTTGTTGGGGAAGAGGCGCCTCTGTCTGAGGGGTGAGCCGTGGCGCGGCTAGGGAGGGCCGCGGCCCATAAGGGCATTTTTGGATAGAAATGAGTTTTTAGCTTGGATATTCAAGCCTTAGGCCTCGGGATCGATCCTACTACCCGGTTTAGTAGGATTCGATGTCTTGGGGGCTAGGTTTTGGTTTGGAAACCGTTATCATTCATTTTATTAATGAAATCCCATAATTGTTTATGACCAGGTAACCGCTAAAGAACCAAAAGGTTGATCGTTCTCAGGGGTCGTTCTTATTATATTTCTCACTCGAACCCGGGGTAAGAAAACTGCACCCCATATGTGACATGCATGGTTGTTCATGAGGCATGTTGATTGTGTAAATGTGGACATGGATTGATTATTGAATACTTAGCAAATCTTGCTCACTTGTGCATGGTACTGACTCATTAGTCAGAATTGGCAAAGGTGTCGGTATCAACTGTGAAGCTGTGACTCATTAGTCAGGTTCGGCAGTGGTACTGGGCACTGGTCACATAGTGCTGACTCATCAGTCAGGACGGCCTTAGCGTGTTCAATGCAAGCCAACAAAGATTAGATCTAATCGATATCTGCATTGGATGACTCAAAGAGCATTAATGCCGGACCGACCTCAAGTTCGATGAATATTATAAGCGCTTGTGTGACTTACCCATCAGTCACTCATCTGTTAAGTTAGAGACTTACCCATCAGTCTCTCATCTGTTTAAGGCTAGTGGCTTACCCAACAGCCACTCTTCTGTCTAAATTAGTGACTTTCTTGTTAGTCACTCAGTATGGTTTACTAGAACCTCAAGTGATATTCGCTCATCTGTTTAAGAGCTATAAGCTCCGTGTGATTATAATGATAATGTTTGTGTGCGATATTGTGTTTTCTTGCTGGGCTTTGGCTCATGGGTGCTATGTGGTGCAGGTAAAGGGAAAGAAAAGCTCACCAAGCCTTGAGTGGAGAGCTTAGGTGGTGATGTGTACATATGCGGCCGCTTGACCACCACGGCCAAGGAGTTCTCAGAGGAACTAGGGGGTTTACCCTATTTTTGCCGCTTAGGTCGGCGGGTTTATAATTTTTAAACTGTAATGACCATTTTGAGTTGTAAATAACGTGTAAACATTTTGATGAGCTCATGAACAGTTTATATACTTAATAAAATATATCCTTTGCTTTTATTGATTTTCACCTTAGCATGTTAATAACACTTAGAACACGTTTTTAACCAAAGGACTCGGGTAGCGGGTCAAATTTCCGGTTCACCGTAACTGTTCTGGGGTAACCAGGGCGTTACACTAACGAGCTGGATGCAAATTACTATTTTACCCCTCATCAGTATTTTATCCTTAACTCCCACTAAGTTCCTTATAAATAATATTTTCATGAACTTAATCACAAAAAAGAGATTTCAACGATTTAACTTTTTGAACAAAGAAATTAAGGAAATCATATTTTCACTTCTCATGCAGAAGTTATAAATTTCATATCTATGAATAATACTCCCACTCAATTACATTACTAAATCTCCAAGATGTAAATATGGGCTAGACCGTAGGGTAAGCTGGTAACGAACAAGTCAAAAGATTTAAATAATATAATTAGCATAATATTATCACTCAGAATTAAGATCAACTTGACCTATGGTCAACGTTGTGACATTGATTAGATTCGATAACAACGATACTTATTTATCAATCAATAATCAATATCAGTCCTAGTTCGATGTACCCAAATACATCCGATCATATCTACTTGGTCAATGCCTTGGATAAGACATCACAGCCCGAATGTGTAAGTAGATCATATCGTAAATTGCCTAATCAGTGAAAATCCAATGCATTTATCTAATCTTAGGAATTATTCTTTTGAATATATAATTACAATTATAATCCACTGTGACGTAGTCACTATAATTGTAACTATCCGTATGTTCAGGATTTTATAAATGTTTGTATTATTTCAATAATCATGTAATAAAACAAGCAAGCAACACGGTTGTCAAACTAAATTATTTCTACTGCTTTTTATTGACAATATAAAATTGCATTACATGTCCAACATGGTTTTTTAACGGCATAAAACCCAACAAACTCCCACTTGCCCTTTTAAAACAAATGAGACATGTTTCTCAAAACCATTCATTCTGCATGCTTCACAATTATGCTCTCAGCTTATATCTCTATAAAGGGATATGAAGATTTCCTTCCAATGCTATTTTCACCACCTTCACATCATGCATTCGCCACACATCCTCAATAATGTGGTGCTTTCTCTCTATATGCTTTGCTCTTTTGTAGCTTCGAAGTTCTTCCGAATTTTCTATTGCCCCATTACTGTCATTAGACAAAATGAGTGGTTTATCCATTTCTGGAATAACACCGAGATCTGTATAGAACTTCCTCAGCCAGACTATTTCCATGGCCGCCATAGACGCAACTATGTACTCAGCTTCCAAGGTGGATTCTGAAATGGAAGACAGCCTAATGCTTCTCCAAATCATAGTTACTGAGATGGCAGACAATCTATCGCTTCTCCAAATTATAGCTCCACCCCCAAGAGTAAACACATTTTTCATAAGTAAACTTTCTGTCATCAACATCAGTCTAAAATTTTAATCTGTGTAGCCTAACAAGTTCAAAGATCCACCTGAAAAGACTAGCATATAGTCTCTAGTCCATCATAGATACCGACCTCCATCTATTGTTCATTTCCAAGGTTTTACTGGCACTTGCTCACTACTCCCACTGCATAGCAAATAATCTGTAACGTCCTCCAAAATTACCTAATAAGGCTTAGGGCCTTGATTAGGGGGCCTAGATGGAAATATGTGTGAGTTATATGTTTATTTGTTATATTTAATTGTAATTATGTGGATTGTGTGATAATATGACTAGTTGTGCATGTTTAGGGGTATTAGATATGCATGTGGGCTTGTTTGTTATTAGAAGGGCAATTATGATAATTTGGCTCATTGCAGGCATAATTGTATATATGTGCATATATGTGATATATGTGAGAGACCACATTATTATGTGGGTTTATTTGAGTTACTCGACATGAGACAATCCTAGGAAGCAAGTTAGCGGAAAAGTCACAACGGGACCCAATACCTGACTCGAGGCGAGTCAAGGGGTATTTTGGGTATTTGGCATTTGATTGGGTTTTCGGGTAATGGAAATGAATAATTAGAGATATATTTTGAGTTAGGGAGTTTAGGAGGAAATACTGGGGAATTTGACCATTTTGCCATCGGGGACGTTTTTGGTACCCCGAACCTCAGGATTAGCTTAACTCACTTAAGCCTTAGGAAACAAAAAAAATAACACGTAAACACCTCAAGGAGCTCATTTCTTAGAAACCGACTCTCCCCTCTTGTTGTTTTTCTCTCAACTTTCCTAGGGAATTCCTTGTGAATTAAAGGAGAATTTCTAGCTAAAGCTTGAAGATTGAAGGTCTAAACTTGGGGGATTAGTTTTGTTGCAACTTGAGAGATTAACTTCGAGTTGAGGTAAGCTCTAGATCATGTTTTCCATTAAAATTTTGTGTTGTTTTGGATGTTTTAAAGTGTTTTGAACCTTTTAGCTCAAGAATTGGAATTGGTGCTTTGATGAGTTTTAAGACTAGAAATTTGTGGGGTTTTGCTGCTGGGAAGATGTTAGAACTATTGTGGTAATTAAATTATGGTTTTAGGATGAAATTGGGTTAGTTTGGATTGAATTTGGTTGTTGGAAAGTGTGAAAAATATGGGTTCACAGGGCCAAGTCGCGGCTCTATTCTTGAGGGGCCGCAAATCAGCTTGAACCTAGGCCTTAGGAGGTCTCTGTCTGGGAGGTGTGCCGCAACCCTCAAGGGCAAGTCCCAACTCGCGTCCCTTTTATAGAGGGGGAGGCTCTCGGATAGGAGGGGGCACGCTGCGCCCTTAGTGTCAGGTCGCAGCCCGCCTGGGCATTTTTGGCCTTGGGGAGTTTTTAAAAATGGGAACCTTTTCCTTAGGGCTTGGGTTTGTTTCCACTACCCAGTTTAGTGGAACTCGAGGCCCTGGAGGCTAGGACTCCATCCAGAAGCCTTTACTTGCTCATTATTGATGGAATCCTATATTATGATTGTGACTAGGTTGTCGCTAGGGGCTCAGAACCTGGATCGTGCTCGAGGGTCGTCCTTATTTTACGCTACACTTAGACTTAAGGTAAGAAAATTGCACCCAATATGTGTTATATGTGATTAGAGCTTGGCCCAACTGTTATTAATAGTTATGATTAGGGCTTGGGTCCCTGAGAACGTTTATGTTTAAGCTATTGTTTCACATGTTGGTTTATCCTAGTTGAGTATTCTATACCTGCTTAAATGTTTAATGATTGTTGTATGAATTCCGTGGTTAGGGCATGAGGCCCGTTTCATAAGTGTGATTAGTATTATGAGTACGGTTATTCGATGGTGTTATGTGATTAACATACATGTGTGCTCATTTTGTTAGGATATGCTCATTCATATATTTTTACGTATGGAAGTTTAAATACACGGATCAGGGCTTGACTTATTAGTCAAGGTTGACAAAAGTGCGTTGCGCGCTAGTCGAAAGGCTTAGGACTAAACTAGCAACGTACTATTATGTTGGCTGACTCTATGGTCGTTGGAAAACCAAAGGTGTTGGGCTAGCTCTATGGCTAGTTACTCAAGGCTAAGGGTGAGGGCCCCAGGTGACTTTATGGTCAACTATTCAGGGCAGCGACCCCAAATTGGTCCAATGACCATTTGTTTGTAACTGAACAACAGTATATGCAGGTTATTATTGCTAGACATGCTAGATAAAAATCTGGGAATCTGTATCTTTTTGTTTATGCATATGTTGAGTTTTCTTGCTGGGCCTTGGGCTCATGGGTGCTTTATGGTGCAGGTAAGGGGAAAGGAAAGCTTGACCAGCCATGAGTTGGAGAGCTTCGGTGGTGGCGTGTACATATGCGGCTGCTCGTCCACCACGGCCAAGGATATCTTAGGGGAACTAGGGATGTAGCTCTGTTTTTACCGCTTAGGTCGCCTGGATGTAATTTTTGATATACATACACCTTTTTAAGTTTTTAGTTGTAATATTTTGGGATCCCACAAATGTATGAAATTTTTTAAATATAAGTCAATGGTTTCTTTGACCAAAATTTTTAATCCTAACCCTTGACATTAACCATAGTTACACGTTTTAAGTCAAATGACTTGATTAGAAAGTCTGGCACAATTTAAAGTACACAATGTAATGGTCCTGGATTAGGAGGATGTTACATCTTTGGTCACAACACACAACATAGCATGCATTAGATTTCTAATTGCCAATGAATAAGGAATTTGTTACATCTTTTCTTTCTCTGGAGGAGTCTATGGAGACTGCTGCTTAGAAAAATAAATTCCATGTCAAGACGCTAAACATCCTTTCTCGAAATTTGTTACAGAGTAACGACCAAGCACCTCACCTAAGTAGGTTGCTTGAGTTAGAGCCAAAATTCAGTTATTTTTATCCCTGATGATCTAGATACCAAGAACACGACTTGCTACAAAGAAATCTAAATTTTCATTTCCAGCCAGTTCTTTATGCCTGATAAATTCTTGACATTGTTTCCAATGAATAAGATATCATCTACATAAAGGATTAAGAACACCATAATGTATATTTCCCTAAGTTGTTAAACACAAGGGTCAACTACATTTTGTTCAAAAACACAGGTCTTAATGTTTCCATTTAACCTTAATTCTAGGAGCACAAAGCTTGTTTAAGTCTGTAGATCGACCTACTCAGCTTGCCGACTTTCTTGTCCAACTACTTTAAATCATTCTGATTGATCAATGTTAATGGTCTCATCAAGATAGCCATTAAAAATGCTTCTTTGATGTCATTTTTTCTTATCTCTTAATCAAGAGTTGTGCCTATGGATAAGAGTATACTAAATGAATTTTAACATGGCTACCGGAGAAAAAGTTTTCTCTAAGTCAACTTTCTCTCTCTGCCACGAGTCGAGCCTTAAATGTCTCGACCTATCCAACAACTCCCCTCTTCTTCTTATAGATCAACTTGCACCCCATAGGCCTAAAGTCCAATGGCGCATCTACGAGATCTCAGACAAATTTAGATTTCTTAGACTCAATTTCCTGGTACTTGGCTTCAAGTCAAAGATCCATTTCAGACTTACCCATTGCCTGTTTCACTATCCATCTCATAGGTACCAGGTTTCAAGAAACCTTCCCACTATGAAGAGGCACCGTAACTTTCTGACTTGGATTAGTGGTTCTAAATCTACCTTGTTTTCATTGACTTACGTCGGTAAGGATGGAACAATAGTTTATCATTTTTCCATTTAATACTATTTTGCCACGAGGCTTGAAATTCATTATGTAGTCGTTATCCAGAAAAGTAACATTTGTATAGCCAAACACTTTCTTGTCTACTAGAGTATAAAACAGACCACCTTGAGTACCTTTAGGATAGCCAAGAAACAAGCAAACCTCAATTCATTGTTCTAGCATTCCTACTTTTTTCCTCATGAAATAAACATGACACCCCCAAATTCCATAATGACGTAAACCAGGTTCACGACCATTCCATAATTCTAGTGGTGTCTTGGAGACAGCTTTGAGATGGCACAACATTTAAAAAATTTCACATGCGGTCTAGGTAGTATGTCTCCAGAAAATATTTGGGTAAGAAGACAGTAGAGTTGAATAGTTTATCATAGAACACATATTTTCATAAACCCTCGATTCACACCGCTCAACAACACCGTTTGGTTGCAGAGTCCCTGGGGTAGTTGCTTTAGAAAATTTTCAAAGTTCAATTAAATGATCTTAGTTCTGATTATCCAAATATCCTCCCCCCCCCCCTATCAAATCGTAAGATCTTTAACGTTTTACCTAATTTGGCTTTAAAGCCATAACAATGAATTCTTTGAACTTCTTAACAAATTCTCAGAATTCCTATGCTTTAGGTACTTACATGAGTCTTTAGAGAAATCATCGATGAAGGTGATGAAATACTCATAACCACCCCTCGCTTGAACATTCATTTGTCCCCAGACATTTGAACATACTAGCCCTAATGGTTCTTTGGCCCTTTCTCCTATCACAAAGAATGGACGCTTTGTCATTCTACCCTCAAGACTAGATTCACATACAGGTAGGTCACCCTAGGTGAGTTCCCTCAAAGGTCCAGCCTTTGTTAGTCTTTGAATCCTATCATAGAAAATATGACGAAAACGAAGATGCCAAAGGTACGTCATTTATAACGTTATTGACCTTATGTCGTTTAACGGTCCTAGATTTAGCTATCTTAAACAACTCATTATTTAGAACATAGGGTTCATTTAGTTGCAGTAGGTATAGCCCATTTTTCACACATTCATCCCACAATTCACATCCATTTAAAGAAATAGGATTTTATTATTTGTGAAAGTAACTACAAATTGTTGTTGATGTAATAAGAAAAATTGAAATTAAAATTTCCATTGAAAATCAGAATAAAATAAACATTGTCTTAAAACAATATATTTATTTCCAAAATTAATTCAAGCTTATCCTTTTGCCTTGTTTGATACGAACAACCCTTGATAGATTCCAAGCTTTGACTTTTCATCCTTCATGGCTTTCCCAATGCTAAAAAGGCTCTCTCTTACTTTCTTCTCTCACTCACGTATCTGTAACATCCCAAAATTACCTAATAAGGCTTAGGGCCTTGATTAGGGGGTCGGGATGGAAATATATGAAATTAAGTGTTTAATTTCTATATTAATTGTTAATATGTGAATTATGTGATAATATGATTACATGCACATATTTAGGGATATTAAATATGCATGTGGGCCCGCTTCTTATTAGAATGATGATTTGGTAATTTGGCCCGTTGCGGGCATAAATGTGTATTTATGTGCATATATGTGATATATGTGAGAGACCACATTATTATGTGGGTTTATTTGAACTTCTCGGCACGAGGCTATCCTAGGGAGCAAGTTAGCAGGAAAGTCACAACGGGACCCGATACCCGACTCGGGGCGAGTCAAGGGGTATTTTGGGTAATAGATATTTATTTTGGTTATTGGGTTATGAAAATAAATATTTGGAGATATATTTGAAGTTAGGGTGTTTAGGAGGGAATAGTGGGGAAATTTACTATTTTGGCCTCGGGGACGTTTTCGGGTGCCCGAGCCTTGGGATTAGCTTAAGTTAGATAAGCTTAGTTAAACAAAAGACAAAACAGCAGAACACTTAAAAGCTTAGGGGCTAGACCGACTCTCTCTCTATACTCTCTTCTTTTTCTCTCAAGAACTTCCAAGCTTGAACCATTGAAACTAAGGGATTTTTGGGCTAGGTTCACAAGAATTGGGGCTCTAATCTTGGGGAATTATTCAGTTGCAACTTTGGGTTCAAACTATTATTGAGGTAAGTTTTAAATTTCATTTTTCAAGCATGTAAATTCTGTATTTGCTTATTGGTTTTTAAGTGTTTTGAGCCTTTGAAGTTCAAAGATTGAAGTAAGGATTTAATGACTTTTGGGACTAGTTTTCTGTTGGGTTTTGCTGCTGGGAGCATATTAGAGCTGTTGTGATGATTTAGTTGTGTTGTTGGGATGATTTTGGGCTAAATTGGATAGGTTTTGACTGCTGAAAGTGGTCAAATTTATGGGTTCGAGGGGTCAAGTCGCGACCTTGTTCTTAACAAGTCGCGACTTAGCTTGAACCAGGCACCTTGGGAGGTCTTTGCCTGGGGGGCACGCCACGACTTGATAGGCCAAGTCGTGACCCATGCGTCTGGATAGAGAGGAGGATGAGGCTGGACAAGGGCGCGCCACGACCCACAGGGGGGGAGGTCGTGGCCTGCTTGGGAAGATTTGCCTTGGGGAGTTTGTTTTAGAATGGAACTTTTTCCTTAGGGCTAGGGATTGTTTCCACTGCCCGGTTTGGTGAAACCCGAGGCCCCGGACGCTAGGACTTGGTCCAGAAGCCTTTGTTCGCTCGATATTGATAGATTCCTATTTTATGGTTGTGACTTAGGGTATCGGTAAGGGCTCGGAACCGGGATCGTGCTCGAGGGTCATTCTTTTTTACGCTTGCTTGGACCTAAGGTAAGAAAACTGCACCCATAACGTGTTGTATGTGATTAGGGCTTGGCCCATTTGTTATGTATTAATATGATTAGGGCTTGGGCCCCAGTATTGGTTATGTTAGGCTATTGTTCTAAATGCTAGTTGATAAATGCTTGAGTGCTTATATTCATTACATGTATTCTATGGTTAGGGCATGTGGCCCCTTATGTGAATATGTTTAGTATTATGGAAATGGTTATCTAATGGATTATATGATTAGCATGAATATGTGCTTAATTATCGGGATGTGCCTATTCACATCTGTTTCTTATAAGTAAGGTATGAAATCCTGGATCAGGGCTTGACTTATGAGTCAAGGACGGCAATAGCGCGTTGTGCGCTAGTCGAGAGGCATTGGCCTAAACCATCAACATACTATTATGTTGATCGACTCTAAGGTCGAAGGTGAACCACGGGGGTTGGGCTAGCTCTATGGCAAGTGAGACAGAGCTAAGGGCGAGGCCCCATGTGACTTTATGGTCATGTAGCTAGGGCATAGGCCCAAGAGTTGGCTTAAAAGCCAACTGAATAGGGAAACAGCCCCAGGTTGATCCAATAATCATGTGATTGAACTTAAATGATATTGGCTATGAATTGATGTTATTGATTATTATTGAATGGTTATTTTAAAGTTATATTCTCTGTTGTTGCATGTTCTATTTTCTTGCTGAGCCTTGACTCACGGGTGATTTGTGGTGCAGGTGAGGGTAAGGGAAAGCTTGACCAGTCATGAGTTGGAGAGCTTCGATGGTGGCGTGTACATATGAGGTTGCTCGACCATCACGGCCGGGGTTATCTCAGAGGAACTAGGGTTACAGCCCTGTTTTTCTGCTTAGGTCGGCTAATGTAACTTTTTTTTATGTATTTACTATTTTTAACCGTTGAGTTGTAATATTTTGGGATCCCATGTTATATAAAACTTTTGGAATAAAATTCAATGGTTCTTTGACCAAAATTTTTAACCCTAACCATTGTCACTAACCTTAGTTACATGTTTTAAGCCAAATGACCTGATTAGCAGGTCTGACACAATTTTAATTACACAGTGTAACGATCCTGGATTAGGAGGGCGTTACAACTTGGTATCAGAGCTACCAAGGTTTAAGGGTTCCTGAAGACTTGTCGGGCATGTACACTCGCCACTAAAGATAAGCTCGACTCAGGGTTCGGTAACCGTTACATGTTTATATGTTTAAATGCTTAAATATGATATGAATTGTAACGACCCAAATTTGCTAATAAGGCTTAGGGCCTTGATTAGCGTGCCTGGAGGGCAATAAGTGATTTACTGTTATAATATGTGAATTTGTGTGAATGTGCGATTAGAGATGCATGTTTAGGTGAATTAAATATGCATGTGGGCCCCTTTTGGTTATTAGAGGCATGTTTGTAATTTTAGCCCATTGAGGGCATAAGTGTGATAAATTTGATAATTATGATATACTTGTGATATATCTGTTGCACGATCCGAGACAGTCCTAGGGAGCGGTTTAGCTAGAATGTCACAACGGGGTTGAATATCCAACTCGGGGTGAGTCGAGGGGTATTTCAGGTATTGGATGTTTTATGGGGTTATCGGGTTATGGAAATAAATATTTGGAGATATATTTAAGGATAGAATGTCTAAGAGGGAACAATGGGGAAATTTATTATTTTGCCTCAGGGACTTAACGAGATTTGGGAAATGACCAAATTGCTCTTGGGATTACTTAAGGGTTAATGATAGGTTTAAAGGGAAAAAAGGGAATTTGGCTTAAAGGATAAGCTAGAATTGGCAGGGGTAAAGTGCTTCACGTTTCTTCACTTAGGCTTATGCTGGAATTGTCTTTGGAGCTCTAGAGGAAAACAAGAGCCAAGAGAAGAAGAGGAGGAAGAAAGCTGATGTTCTTGGAAGCAAAGGAGGAATTCAAAGCTGGAATTTAGAGGACTAATTCATGGATCTAATCAAGCTCAAAGGTAAGTGTTAAACTTGATAAACAAGGTGAATTCTGCTGGTGTTGGGTGTTAGAACTTAGGCATGCATGGTTTGGTTTCTAGGATTGGTTTTGAGTGTTTGATGGGTATAAGAATTGGTTCTTGAGTTTGTTGGTATGTTTAGGTTGTATGAGTATGAATTCTGGGCTTAATTATGAGGTTGGGGGAAGTTTTGGGTGTGAGATGTGGGGTTAAGCTCGGGGAAAACTTGAAGGAAAGGATGGTTTTTTCTGGGTTTGCAGGTCAAGCTGCGACCCTAGGAGGGGCATGCCGCGACCCGTGTGCACTCGAGGCCTGGGGAGGCTACTGATCTTGAGGCGTGTCGCAGCGCTTGGCCAAGCATGCCGCGACCCGTGTGTCTTTTTAGGGAGGTGTTTAGCCTCTGTTTTGAGGCAAGTCGCGGCCCTAGTTCAAAATGCAGGGTGTCTTGTGGGTTTTGACGTGGGAACCTAATTGCTAAGGCTTGGCATGGATTTTGTCACCCGGATTGATAGAATTCAAGGTCCCGGAGACTAGAATTATGACCCAAAGCTATTTAATGGATTAGAACTTGATGGATGGATATTGTTAATGCGTTGTGACTAGGGTTTCAGCGAGGCTCGGACTAGAGGACTGTGCTCGGGACATCAGTACTTGGAAAACTCGGGACACAGGTAAAAAAACTGCTGTTCCCATAGAGCTTGTGTTGCAGGGCACGACCCTATATGATTGTGTTGCAAGGCGTAGCCCCTTTGGTTGAGTTTATACGTGTTCTAAGTATCTGCTTAATTATGCTATGTGTGCATATATGTGAATAAACGACAAGATCCGGGAACGGCGAGGGCCGGGAACGGCGAAGGCCGAGAATGGCAAGGGGCCGATAGCAGCATTTAGAACGCGGAGTGTGAGTTGCTAGGGCGAGACCTTAAAGGATACCTGGGTTATCCTCACGGTGTGGATCGCGAACCCAGGGCCTGGTAAAGTGCCTGGGATGGCATGGCCGTACGTGTATAGCCTGGTGATGGCTTGTTTATATATTAAGTGTTTAATATGCATATGTTATCTGCTTGTGAGGGTTTTCTTGCTGGGCTTCGGCTCACGGGTGCTCTATGGTGCAGGTAAGGGCAAGGGGAAAGTCGACCAACCATGAGTACGAAGAGCGTGAAGCGGCGCGTACATGTTTGGCCTGCCTGGCTGCCACGACCAGGGGTATTTGGGAGATGATTGTACTAAACTTAGATTTTTTCGTTTAGCCGACTCTAGTTATATTTTTGAGTTGTAAAAATTTCTAAGCGGTATTTTGGGATCCCAAATGTTAAGGCTTTATGAATTTCAATGAATGGTACTATTTTCACAGTATATGACTCTTTTTATGGTTTAATTACACTTTTGTCTTAAAACCTCGATTAGTGAGTTAATTGCACGTTTTAAACTCACTTAGTAACGACTCTAAGGAAGTAGGGCGTTATAACTTGGTATCAGAGCGAGCCAAGGTTTATGGTTTCTGGAGAATGACCGAACATGTACGCTCGCTGTTAGTGACAAGCTCGACTCAGGGTTGGTTGGTAATGATTGACTTATATGCTTGGATATGTGCTTAGATGCCCTGTTTGCCTACTTATTTCATATAGAGCATGATGAATGAGTTAACATATGCATGATGCCAGGGCATGGCCCGTTGTGTGTTATATGTTATATGTATGTCATGTGGATTGTTGTTTATGGTTGGCTGATGTGATTGGGAGGTGGTTTTGGATGTTATGCCTGATAGGCGGCGTCATTGATTGCAGGCATATTTGTTGAGATGCCTCGACAATCATCAAGACTCTGCGGCAGTAGGGCCGAGGATGAAAATAAGGGTCAGGACCCTCCACCTGCCCCACAGAATTAGCGACAGATGTTTGCTGAAATGGAAGCAAGACTGCAGCGAACAGAGGAAGAACTTCGACAGTTGAGGCAGCAGGCCCCTCTTCAGGTCACTGGGTTGCCAATTCAGCAGGCTGTGGCGCCAGTGCCTGTTTGTAACGCCCCAACTCCAAGGACCGCTACAGTGCACATTGCAAACAGTGCTAAACTCGCTAATCGAGTCATTTGGCCATAAACGTGTAACTAAGTGTGATTAGCGGTTTAGGGGTTAAAAACTTTGGTTAAGATATAACGTTTCACTAAAACGTTTACTGTATACATTGGGATCCCAAAAATATAATTTCAGAGTTTATTACAAAAGATTATTTACAACAAGCCGTACTAAGCGGCAAAACAGGGTTCAGCCCTAGTTTCACTTTCAAACCTCGCCCAAGTATTGGTCGAGTAGCTGCATATGTACACGTCATCACCTAAGCTCTCCAACTCAAGGATGGTCCAGCTTCCTTTTGCCTTTACCTGCACCACAAAGCACCCGTGAGCCGAAGCCCAGCAAGAAAACTCATATGCTCATAAACAGTCATATCATGATATCAAATCATATCTGGCATGCCTAGCATTCATAGCTCTACTCAGCATGCAAATGAATTCAAACAGATGCTGGGGTATCCAGGATAAGAAATCCCGGCCTTCTGATTGGAGGACTATCAAGTCAATCCTAATCAGATGAGTGTCGTAACACTAAAGGTTCTGATAAACCATGCTGAGTGACTGACAAGCATGTCACTAATTCAAATGGAAGGCTGGCTGTTGGGTAAGCCTCTAACCTTCAATAGGTCCTGGTAAACCATACTGAGTGACCAACAAGCAAGTCACTGGGGCCCCAGTGCCCAAGCCATGCATATGATGATCAAAATGATCATGCAGAGCTCATAGCTCTGATCAAATGAGTGAATATCACTTTGAGGTTCTGGTAAACCACACTGAGTGACTGACAACCAAGTCACTAGGGGCCCGGTGCCCATTTCCTGCAATGGCTCTAGATGACTAGCCTTCGGCTAGATAAATGCTTGTTTATATTCATCAAACTTGAGGTCAGTCCTACATTAATGCTTTTGGAGTCATTCAATGCAGAGGGTCGATTAGGTCCAATCGACATAGCTTGCACTACTTACTAGGGTTGTCATGTCTAGTGAGACAGCACAATGTGGCCAGTGCCCAGTACCATTGCCGAACCTGACTAATAAGTCACAGCTTCACAGTTGATACTAGCACCTTTGCCAAACCTGACTAATAAGTCAGTGCCATGCACAAGTAAGCAATGCTATCAATATGTATCATATGCCAATTATCCAAGAATAGGGCACTCAG
Source organism: Humulus lupulus (assembly GCF_963169125.1). Classification (NCBI taxonomy): domain Eukaryota; kingdom Viridiplantae; phylum Streptophyta; class Magnoliopsida; order Rosales; family Cannabaceae; genus Humulus; species Humulus lupulus. The sequence continues at coordinate 71,544,783 of NC_084793.1, forward strand.
CATGCTTACTAAACAGTTGCTAGCATAATTATAATCATGCACAAACACAGAGACTCAAGCTCTGACCAATCTCATATTCATCATTCATGGCATGCCCTAATCACATGTTTCTCATGCATCACATTTAACCAACCAGCATGCCTTAATAATAATCATATGCAAATGGGCAAGATTGCCAAGCATTCATTATGCTATCAATGTTTACATTGAAACATTCAACATGCATCAATCATAACCATGCATGTCACATATGGGGTGCAGTTTTCTTACCTTTGGTCCAAACACAGGTTACCAACAAATGAGCCACAAGCACGATCCTGATCCAAGCCTCTAGTGTTAACCTAGTCACAACCACAAATGATGATCCAATGAGTTCAAGTTCTAAAACCAACCCTTGAACTAAAACTTAGCCTCCAAGACATCAATCCTCACTAATCCGGGTAGTAGGAATGATCCCGAGGCCTAAAACCATGTTTCCGGGGTCAAAACAGGGCAAGGGCTGCGGCCCCCAGGGTTCTCTGAGGCTAGGGCCGCGGCGTCCACCATCAAGGGCCGCGGCGCCCAGCAAGGCCAAATCCTGGCACCTGCTTCTTCGAGCAAGGGCCGCAGCGCCCAAGAATAGGGCCGCGGCCCAACTTCGGGGCAGCCATTTTTCCTTCGTTTTAACCTTTTAAAACCTCCCAAAAACATGTCTAAACATTCCCAAATCATTAAATCAAAGTTCCCAAACTCCCCAATGGTCCAAAACCACCAAAACCCAAGGTTCAAACAACCTAAAAACCCAACAATTCACAAAGTCCAATTCTAAGCTTAAAAACTTTAACAACTTAAAACTTAAACTTGAATTACCTCCGATTGAGTTGTTTTCAACTAAATCCTCCGGCTAATAAGCTTCTAATTCTCCTTAGGATTGCTATGCCTCGATCCTTGCTTGATTCCGAGTCCTAGAACTCAAGATACCTTCGAAAATGCGATCGGGAACGAAAAGGGAACTTTAGGGAGAGAGAACATACAGATCGTTCTTTTTTTTTATTTTCTTAAAAGGTTACTTCAAGCTTAAGTAGCTTCCAATAAAACCTAATGCTCGGGGTCCCGAAAACACCCCCGGGGACATTATAGTCAAAACTTCCAGAATTTCCCCCTGGTCTTACTAACTCCCAATTTATCACCAAATGTTAATTCCCATTACCCAATAACCCGGTAATGCTATAAATACCCCTTGACTTACTCCAAGTCAAGCTTAAATCCCGTTGTGACTTTCCCACTAGCTTACCTCCTAGGATCGTCTTGTGCTGGGTAACCCTGGCATAACCAGGTAATAAGAAAGCACCACGCCCATTTCACATATATGCCAAAAATGCCCGAAATGGCCAAAATATGAAAATCACCCAATTAATCACAAATGGGTTCACATGCATATTTAATACACCTAAACATGCATAATATCATTAGATAGCATAATAAAGCAATTATGGCCCTCCCGGCCTCCTAATCAAGGTCCTAAACCTTATTAGGAAATTTGGGGCATTACACTGTTCAACCTGTTATGGTGAACAGGTGGGAACCTTTGTATGAGAGGTTCAGGAAGCACCATCCTCCCACCTTTGAGGGTGGATCAGACCCACTATGGGCAGAGCAGTGGATGAATATGATTTCCTCCATCATGGATTTTATGAGGGTGGAAAGGAATGAGAGGGTAGCTTGTGTCAGCTACATGTTCAGAGAAGATGCCCGCATCTGGTGGGATGTAGTAGTTCAGAGGAGGAATGTGGCAGTTTTGACCTAGGAAGAATTCAAGAACATCTTCAACGAGAAGTATTATAGTGTTGCAGTCCGAGCTGCAAAGGTTGACGAGTTCATCAACCTGACTCAGAACCGGTTGATAGTTACTGAGTATGCTTTGAGATTTGATCGGTTGGCGAAGTTCGCGCCGGATTTGGTGCCAATTGATGCGACAAGAAGAGACAGATTTGTACGGGGGTTGAATGTTATGATCGCCCATGATGTAAAGATCACTTTGGATCCAGAGACTACTACCTATGCTCAGGTTGTGGACAAGGCCCTTACAGCTGAGGGGCCGAGGACCAAATTTGGAGAGAGAGCGCTGTTAGGCGCGATGCCAGGAGGACGATGCCTCCTTTTATTGGATCCAGTCGGGGTAGTGGCTCCAGTGAGCAGAAGAGAAAGGCCCCATATTCTTTTGTTCCTCCTAGGTCAGATAGGAGGGCACGGGGTGCTTTTGGTGGCCGTCAGGGCGGAGGTGACAACTGGAGGAGTTTTCCAGTGTGTCCTCGGTGCAGACGACGACACCAGGGTGAGTGTAGGATTAGGGAATGCTTTGTCTGTGGGAGTGCCAATCATCTGAAGAATGACTGCCCACAAGCCAGGAAAGAGGAGCCGAAGTAGGGTGACAGTCTCGCTCCTGCCATAGTGTTTACTTTAATTTAGACTGAGGCGGAGGCTAGCCCCTCGGTTGTGACAGGTCAGATTTCTAGTGCTGGTTCTTCTTTTACTGCATTGATTGATTCGTGAACTACTCATTCATTTGTATCTGCTAGAATGATAAATCAGCTGTGTAGACCTAGTGTTTTGTGTGCTAGGGGTTTTCAGACTTTGTTGCCAACTGGGGAACTGGTAGTCTCTAGGAGATGGATTAGATTTTTGCCAGTAGAGGTAGATGGTAGGGAGTTGTTTGTTGATCTGATTGAGCTTGTGATGGATGACTTCGATATGATCCTAAGGATGGATTGGTTATCGAAGTATGGGGCGGCGATTGACTGCAAGCGTAGGATGGTGACTTTTGAACCAGAAGGGGAGGTACCCTTTGTATTTGTGGGGACAGTTAGTGGATCGTGAGTACCTATGGTTTCAGCACTGAAGGCTAGAGACCTGATGCAGGAAGGTTGCATAGGATTCCTAACGAATGTTGTGGATGCCTCTAGGGTTGTGTCCGTTGGACCGGGGGAGACCAGATTGGCATGTGAGTTTCCTAATTTATTTCCAGCAGATCTGCCAGGGTTGCCGCCGCAGCGGGAGATTGATTTCGTTATAGAGTTGGCACCAAGGGCGGAGCCAGTATCTAGGACACCTTACAGAATGGCTCCGGCGAAGTTGAAGATTCAGTTGCAGGAATTACTAGATTTGGGGTTCATCATACCGAGTTTCTCGCCATAGCGTGCTCCAGTGTTGTTTGTCAAGAAGAAGGATGAATCTCTTAGGATGTGTATTGACTACAGGGAGCTGAACAAGTTGACCATTAAGAACAAGTACCCACTGCCTGGGATTGACGATTTGTTTGACCAGCTACAGGGAAGGACAATGTTTTCCAAGATTGATCTCCGATCAGGTTACCATCAATTAAGGATTAAAGAGGAGGACATACCAAAGACCGCTTTCCGAACGAGGTATGGGCACTATGAATTCTTGGTTATGTCCTTTGGATTAACCAATGCCCTAGCAGCTTTTATGAATATTATGAACAGGGTTTTCAAGGATTACTTAAACAAGTTTGTGATTGTGTTCATCGATGATATTCTAGTGTATTCTCAGTCAGAGACAGAGCATGAGTAGCATCTGTGATTGGTAATGCAGCGGTTGAGGAAGGATAGGTTATATGCTAAGTTTAGCAAGTGTGAGTTCTGGTTACCGCAAGTTACATTTCTGGGCCATATCGTCAATAAGGAGGGGATTTTGGTTGACCAAAGTAAGATTGAGGCAATGAGAGATTGGCCTAAACCGGGCAGTGTTCCTGAAGTTAGGAGTTTTCTAGGATTGGCAGGGTATTATCGACGGTTTGTTGAGGGGTTCCCAGGATAGCTACGCCATTGACAGAATTGACAAAGAAAAAGACAAAGTATGTGTTGGACAGATAGATGTGAGAACAGTTTCAAGGAGTTGAAGTGGCGACTGATCACCACGCCAGCGTTGAGTTTGCCGACAGGTAATGAGAAGTTTATGGTTTATTGTGATGCTTCCAGACAGGGTTTAGGGTGTGTGCTGATGCAAGCTGGTAAGGTGAGAGCCTACGCATATAGACAGTTAAAGGAGTATGAGCTGAGATATCTCACGCATGATCTAGAGTTGGCAGCGGTGGTATTCACACTTAAGATTTGGAAACATTATCTATATGGTGAGAAGTGCAAGATATACACTGACAATAAAAGTTTGAAGTACTTCTTCACTCAGAAGGATCTGAATATGCACCAGAGATGGTGGCTGGAGTTGGTTAAGGATTATGATTGTGATATCCTATACCATCTTGGGAAGGCAAACATGGTGGTTGATGCATTGAGTCGGAAAGGCCCAGGACAATTGTTTAGTTCAAGACAGATATCTGATAAGCTAGCGGAGGAGATGACTAGAGCCGGTATAGAGTTGGTGGTTGGTTGGTTAGCCAACATCACTCTTCATTCTACACTCCTTGAGAGGATTAAGGAGGTGCAGGGGAAGGATTCCCAATTAAGAGGTCACAGGGAGAACGTCTTAGTCGGAGCGGCTAAGGACTTTTCTATCTCGGAGATGGGGTTACTGAAGTACAAGGGTCGGATCTGTGTTCCGATGGATTCTGATATCCGGCGGGAGATCTTAGATGAATCGCATACCACTCCCTACTCCTACATCCAGGTACGATGAAGATGTACCAAGATCTGAGAGCTTTGTATTGGTGGTCGGGCATGAAGAGGGATGTGGTGGATTATGTGGCCAAGTGCTTAATTTGTCAGCAGATCAAGGCTGAACATCAGAGGCCAGCAGGGTTGCTGCAGCCTCTAGGGATTCCAGAGTGGAAGTGGGAAGATATTACCATGGACTTCGTGGTTGATTTGCCGAAGACCGTGGGACAGCATGACTCGGTGTGGGTGATTGTGGATAGGTATACCAACTCTGCCCACTTTTTACCTATCAGGACGACTTATGCTGTGGAACAGTATGCCAAGTTATATCCAAGTTTTGGGAGAGTCTGCAGAAGGTTATGGGAACACAGTTACGGTTTGGTACCGCTTATCATCCTCAAACAGATGGACAGTCTAAGAGGACGATTCAGATACTAGAGGTCATGCTATGAGCCTGTGTGCTAGATTTTGGGGGATCTTGGAGTAAGTATCTCCCTTTGATTGAGTTCTTGTACAATAATAGTTATCAGGCGACTATGGGAGTGGCTCCGTATGAGATGCTTTATGGGAGGAAGTGCAGGTCACCTATCCATTGGGATGAGATGGGTGAGAGGGGTTATTTGGGTCCTGAAATGGTTCAGAGGACCAATGAGGCGATCAAGAACATTAGAGATCGAATGCTTGCCTCCCAGAGTCGCCAGAAGAGTTACTCGGACTTGAGACGCAGAAGCGTGGAGTTTCAGGTCGGTTATCATGTGTTCCTTAGGGTTTCACCTTTGAGGGGAGTGAAACGGTTTGGTGTTCGGGGCAAGCTGAGCCCTAGGTTTGTTGGCCCCTTCGAGATTCTCGAACGAGTTGGAGAGGTAGCTTATACGTTGGCGATGCCTCCAGCCTTATCAGGGGTTCATAATGTTTTTCACGTGTCCATGCTCCGGAAGTATGTATCAGATTCGACGCACGTTCTGAGTTATGAGAATTTGGAACTGGACCAGGATTTATCTTATGAGGAGAAGCTGGTTCAGATTCTTGACTGGAAGGATAAAGTCTTGTGGAGCAAGACCATCGCCTTGGTGAAAGTGCTGTGGAAGAACAGCAAGGTTGAGGAGGCGACATGGGAACTTGAATCAGTGATGCGGGAGCGGTATCCCGAGTTGTTCAGGTAATTTTGAGGACAAAACTTCTGTAAGGAGGGGATATGTAACGACCCAAATTCACTAATAAGGCTTAAGGGCCTTGATTAGTGTGCCAGGAGGGCAGGTTGGGATTTATGTGTGATTTTATGAATTAAATGCATGATTATGATTTAAAGCATGTTATTTGGCTATTTGTTTAACTGAGATGCATGGCTATGTTTACTAGTATGCATGTAGGCCCGGATCATGTTAGAAGGGCATAATTGTAATTTTGGCCATGTTGGGCATAACGGTATTGATGTGTGATAATTGTATTCTGTGAATGGTACCACGTGGGTGTGGTTGTATTATTGTGATGCACGTGCCGAGACGGTCCTAGAGAGCTAGTTAACTCAAGAGTCACAACGGGATTTCTATACCCGGCTCGGGAGGAGCCTAGGGGTACCTCGGGATTTTATGGTTAAGTTGAGATTTAGCGGGTAATGGTTATTGGAGATTTAGTAACCTGGGTAACCATTAGTTACTGCTGAGAGTAACAAGTTTTAGAAAGAAAATGGTAGAAATGAAATAGAAATGAAAGGACTTAAGTGCCCTTGAGGTTTAAGTAGGAAAGGATAGGCAAGGAGGGGAAAATTGGTCATTTGGTTGGGAAATAGATAAATGGCAGCTGGGATTTGGGGGGTATACGGTTTGGGGGCATTTATGCCACTTGAGGCTTGATAGAAATTGAAGAGAAGAAAGAGAAGGAGAAAGAAGGTTAGGGCAAGAAGAAGAAGAGAAGGAGAAGTGGGAGTCTAGGAGGAGATCAAGGACTTTGTGTGGGTTCTCCATTTGAGGTAAGGTTTTTAGACACATCTAAGTTTTGATTTCTGTTTTGATTGGTAAAATCTAGAGCTTGAGTTGTTTTTGTTGAAGTTTTGAGTTAGTTGTTTGAGTTTTGGTTTGGGTGGCTGAAAATAGGAATCAAGGGGTGGATTCTTGGGTGTGTTGATGTTTTGATCTTGTATATAGTGCCTATAGGTTGTTAAGTTGTTCATATGAAGCTTGGAATTGGTTTTGGGGTTTGGGTATTGGTTTGGTGTGATTTGGAAGGTTTAAGTTCGGGAAAAACGCAAGAGAAAACCCAGATTTTCTGGGTTCGCGTATGAGCGCCGCGGCCCTGTTCTTGGGCGCCGCGGCGCGATGTTGCATCAGGAGAGGGGTTTGTTGCTGGGCGCCGCGGCCCTTGAGGGGTGTGCCGCGGCCCTAGGCCAATTTTGGCAGCCAAAAAGTTGGGTTTTTAGGGCTTTTGCCCGGGGACACGGGGGATGGTTCCGATGTTTTGTTTTATGGATTTAGAGGTCCCGAGAGTGCGGGATTGGTCTCGGGAAGTGGTTTTGGGTTGATTAGTATTGAGGGATGTTTCTTGTGTGTTGTGACTAGGTTGTTGGTGAGGCTCGTGCTAGAGGACCATGCTCGCGGCTTGAGTGCATCAGGAGGCTCGGAATACAGGTAAGAAAACCGTAACACCCGAGATTAGGGCATGGCCCCACTGTGTGATTGTAGGGCATGGCCCCGGATTGTATTACGTTCAAATGCTTAACCTTAAATGAACCGTGATGTGTGTGAATGTTTATTTTGAATGTACTATATGTGTGATTATGATGAATTGAACGGCAAGGGCCGAGTACGGCGTAGGCCGGGGCGGCCGTGGGGCCGAAAGTAACACACAGCACATGGGATGCTTATATTCAGGGTGGGACCCAAGGGATACATGAGTTATCCTCGCGGTGAGAACCGAAACCCCAGGCTTTGGTAAGGCCTTAGGGGCGGCATGGCCGTGCTTGTTTATTATGATGGTTTTCCTATTTATCAAGTGAATTATGCCAGCTATATGAATTGCATATGTTATGTATTATTTGGGTTTTCTTGCTGGGCTTCGGCTCACGGGTGCTCCATGTGGCAGGTAGAAGCAGGGACTGAGTCAACCAACCATGAGTACGGAGAGCGTGAAGCGACGCGTACATGTTTGGCCTGCCCGACTGCTTTGGTTGGGGGTTTATTTGAAAATGGCTGTAATAATTTATGATTTTAGAACTGATCAACTGTAAACTTATTTCAAGATGTAAATAGCTTTCAAACATTATTTTGGGATCCCAAATGTTTATTACTTGAAGTTTTTATTGAAACAACGCATTTTTAAAGATTACAGCCTTAACTTTTAATTAGTCACACTTTTGTTTCAAAACCTCGGTTAGCGAGTTCATTGCACACTGTTTTGTCTTAAAACTCACTTAGTAACGGCTCTAAGGAAGTAGGGCGTTACAGGATAGTTGTAACGACCCAAATTTGCTAATAAGGCTTAGGGTCTTGATTAGCGTGCCTGGAGGGCAATAAGTGATTTACTGTTATAATATGTGAATTTGTGTGAATGTGTGATTAGATATGCATGTTTAGGTGAATTAAATATGCATGTGGGCCCCGTTTGGTTACTAGGGGCATGCTAGTAATTTTAGCCCGTTGAGGGCATAAATGTGATAATTGTGATATACTTGTGATATATCTATTGCACGATTCGAGACAGTCCTAGGGAGCGGTTTAGCTAGAAAGTCACAACAGGGTTGAATATCCGACTCAGGGCGAGTTGAGGGGTATTTCAGGTATTGGACGTCTTATGGGGTTATCGAGTTATGGAAATAAATATTTGGAGATATATTTGAGGATAGAATGTCTAAGAGGGAACAATGGGGAAATTTATTATTTTTCCTCGGGGATTTAACAGGATTTGGGAAATGACCAAATTGCCATTGGGATTACTTAAGGGTTAATGACAAGTTTAAATGGCAAAAAGGGAATTTGGCTTAAAGGATAAGCTAGAATTGGCAGGGGTAAAGTGTTATATTATTTTATAATATAATGTAATATTATATTATTTTATAATATAATGTTTTAGATTAAGTAAATGTGACATAGAGTGTCACATATTGTAACATATAGTAGAGAGTTACATTATTTGGATATATGTGAAATATCCAAACATGTAACATATTTGGTGTTACAAATTCATCACAAATTTGTAACTCCTAAATATCACCCATTATTGTGTAGATTTGTTATTACACAATATTGAGATGAATTTCTTAAAGCCATATGAGAAATGGCTGATAGAGATGTGATTTTAACTCTCATATTGTGTATGGAAGTTACAAAATCAAGTGGGAATAAATTGGAACGTTTTGGGAAAAACTAAAAAATTGGTTGCTGAAAATGACCAAGGGCCTCGGCGCTTGAAACAAGCGCCGCGGCCTAGTGGCTGACAGCTTCATACAAATTCGATTTTTATCCAATTTTGAACATTTCCAACAGCCAAGTAACTCCCAAATCTCTATTTTAATTCCATAAAACATATAATTAATCATTGGTAACAGCCATGGGGTTGGTGGAATTTGAAATTCAAAGGGTGTCTCAAAACTCTATAAATAGGAGCCTAATGCTCACTTGTAAGATACGACATTTCTATCCACTAGAGCACTTGGCTAGAAACACCTTGAGGCTTGATTATTCCAGAAAGCATTTCCATAATCCGTGAGAGATCCCTTAGTGCTTGAGTTAGGGGGAAATAAGCTTTTGGACAAAGGTTTCAAATCTTGTTCAAGTTGGTGATCCCCAATACTCCTCACTTTGGTTGTGTGAGTGAGAGTTATTTGTTCATGGTTCTTATTCTTGTTCTTCTATTCTATTGCTTTTCTTTTCTTCTATTATTCACTCTTTTACATGTATCTTTTGTTTTAGAGTTGTAATCTCATCTATATCTTTTCATTCTACTACTTCTAGTTTATTTGTATATTTTGTCTTAGAGTTGTATTTTCTATTTATATCATCTTCTACCTCTTTCTTTATATTTACATGTATTTTTTGTCATAGAGTTGTAACACTTTTTAATCAATCAATATTTATTTGTAATATATTGTCTAGAGTTGTAATATTATCTTACCATTTCCATTGAGGCAATATTATTTTTCCTAACATTCAAAAGCTTATCCCTTTTTTGTTTCAATGGAAAAGGAGACTATCAAAATCATGAATCAAGACCTAGTGAGGTTGGATAGGTTTGATGGATCCAATTTTACTAGGTGGCAAGACAAGGTGAGGTTTCTTTTAACCACTCTCAAAATCGCCTACATCCTTGAGTCACCTTGGCACCTCTAGCCGAGCCATCCGAAAAAGACACTCCCGAGGAGGTGGAGAAAAGAAGGAAGAGAGAAGGAGGACAACCTTCTTTGTAGGAGTCATATCCTTAATGCCCTATCTAATAGGCTCTATGATCTCTACACCGAGACCAAATCGGCCAAGGAGATATGGGATGCACTTGAGAAAAAGTTTAAGGCGGAAGAGGAAGGTACCAAAAAGTTTTTGATATCTCAATACTTCGATTTCAATTTTTTTGGTGATAAACCTATTCTTCCTCAAACTCATGAATTGCAAATTATTGTTAACAAATTGAAAGTGTTATAGATTGAGCTTCTCGAGGCCTTTCAAGTTGGTGCTATGGTGGCTAAATTACCACCAACTTGGAAGAGCTATAGGAAAAGAATCCTTCATAAAAATGAGGATTATTCTTTGGAGGAGATCCAAAAACATATTTGAATCGAAGAGAAATCGATATGTAGAGAAAACTTGTGGAGGGGTCTAATGGAGAGACTTCCAAAGCAAATGCGGTGTCACAACCAAAACATCCCAAAAACAAAGGGAAAAAGGGTAATGAGAAACCTTTGGGTCCAAAAACTAACCCAAACAAGTTTAAGGGCGAGAAAGACCCTTGCTTTGTGTGTGGGAAAAAGGGTCACTATGCTAGAGAGTGTAGGCATAGAAAAGACCAACAAGGACCTAAGGTGAACGTAACTCAAGAGGAAAACATAGTTGCTACCCTTAGTGAGGTGAATGCGGTCCAAGGCAAGGTGAAATGGTGGTGGTATGATACATGTGCCACCGTCCATGTCACCTATGACAAATCATTGTTCAAGACCTTTGAAGAGTCAAAGGGTAACCATGAGATTCAAATGGGCAATGAGGGCAAATCCAAGGTACTTGGCAAAGGTACCATTGAAGTCTTTTTCACCTCCGGCAAGAAAGTTACATTAGTGAATGTACTTTATGTTCCCGAAATGAGTAGAAACTTGGTAAGTGGTGATTTGCTTGGCAAGCCCGGCATTAAAGCCATTTTTGAGTCCGGTAAACTTATATTTACCAAATCAAATGTATTTTTGGGAAAGGGGTACTCTTGTGAGGGTATGGTTAAATTGTGCACCAATGATGTAACTTTCAATGTTATCAATAAAAATGTTAATTCCGCCTATATTGTTGAGTATGATTCTTTATTTTTGTGGCATCTTAGACTATCACATATAGGTTTTTCAACCATGAAAAGAGTAGTAAAATGTGGTATGATTGCATGCAATATTAAAAACTATGGTAAATGTGAAAAATGTGTTAATACAAAAATGATTAAGAAACCATTTCCTAGTGTAGAAAGATCATCTAATTTACTAGATTTAATCCATAGTGATCTTTGTGAATTAAATGGTGTTTTAACTAGAGGTGGTAAAAGGTATTTTCTTACTTTTATAGATGATTTTAGTAGATATACCTATGCGTTCCTTTTAAAGCATAAAGATGAAACTTTTGATGCTTTTAAATTGTATAAATTAGAAGTTGCAAATCAACTAAATAAAAAGATTAAGGTGCTAAGAAGTGATAGAGGAGGAGAATACTTCTCTAATGAATTCAATACATTTTGTGAAGAAAATGGTATAATTCATGAGTGCATTGCACCTTATACACCACAACACAATGGTGTTGCCGAAAGGAAAGATAGGACTTATCTAGAGATGATAAATTCTATGTTGGTGTTTTCTAAGTTGAACTTCAACTTATGGGGTGAAGCGCTTTTAACCGCTTGTCACATTCTTAATCGAATACCGATGAAGAAAAATGAGATATCTCCATATGAGTTATGGAAAGGAAGAAAACCCAACATAGAGTACTTCAAAGTGTGGGGGTGTCTTGCATATTGTAAGAAAAACGAGCCTAATAGAACAAAGTTAGGTTCAAGAGCCATAAAGTGTGCTTTTGTTGGTTATGCCAATAATAGTAAAGCTTATAGGCTATTAGACTTAGAGTCTAATGTTGTGATTGAATCTAGAGAAGTTGAATTTTTTGAGAATATGTTATGTGACAACAATTCTCAAGCTTCAACATCTCTAAAGGAGAATTTGTTATATGAGAACAATTCTCAAGCTTCTACATCAAAAGTTGATTCTCAAGTGGAGAATTCTCAAAAGGATGTAAAGTAACCCTTTGAACCTAGAAGAAGTCAAAGGCTTAAAAATCATAAAAGTCTAGTAGTGGATGAGATAGATTCTCAACGAATTTCATTCTACATGGTAGAATGAAATAAAGAGGAAGTCATTAGGAAAATTCCTATTGTACTTCTTGTTGAGGATGATCCTAAGACTTATAGAGAAGCAATGCAATCGAGAGATAGTGCATTTTGGAAAGAAGCCATCAAAGATGAGATGGATTCCATTCTTTCCAATAACACTTGGGAATTGGTAGACCTCCCATTGGGGTCTAAGCCAATTGGGTGTAAGTGGGTATTTAGGAGAAAATACCACACTGATGGCACTATCCAAACCTTTAAAGATAGATTAGTAGCTAAAGGGTTTAGGCAAAAGGAGGGTATCGATTATTTCGATACCTATGCGCCTGTTGCAAGAACAACTTCTATAAGAATTTTGTTCGCTTTAGCTTCTATACACAATTTGCATGTTTATCAAATGGATGTCAAAACGGCATTCCTTAATGGTGATCTCAATGAGGAGGTCTATATGGAACAACCCGAAGGGTTTGTCCTACCAAAATATGAACATAAAGTTTGTAGACTTGTAAAATCCTTATATGGATTAAAACAAGCTCCTAAGCAATGGCATGAGAAATTTGATCAAGCCATCATGTCTAATGGGTTTAGACAGAACAATGGAGACACGTGTTTGTATACCAAAACTTGTAAGGGATATGTAATCATAGTTTGCTTATATGTGGATGACATGCTTATTCTAAGTAATAGCATGAAAGGGATAGAAGAAACGAAGAGGTTTCAATCATCAACCTTCAAGATGAAAGATCTTGGAGAAGTTGATACCATACTTGGTATCAAAGTAAAGAAACATAGTGGGGGGTTTTGCGTTAGGGCAAGCTCACTATGTTGAGAAAGTATTGAACAAATTTAACCATCTCAAGGTTAAAGATGCCAATACTCCATTCGATCATAGTGTAAAACTAGAGAAGAATGAAGGAAGAACGATGGCTCAATTGGAGTATGCTAGTGCTATAGGGAGTCTAATGTATGTTGCCCAGTGTACTAGACCTGATATAGCATTTGCGGTAAGTAAACTTAGTAGGTTTAGAAGTAATCCAAGTGTGGATCACTGGAAGGCAATTGGAAAAGTCCTAGGTTATCTCAAGTAAACCAAAGGACTAAGCCTTCACTACTCCAAATTTCCTTCAATATTAGAAGGATATACAGATGCAAGTTGGATATCCAATCTTGGGGACAGCTTGTCCACAACTGGTTGGTTATTTACACTTGGTGGAGGTGCAATTTCTTGGGGTACCAAGAAACAAACCTGTATATCTCATTCACCTATGGAAGCAGAGTTCATAGCTCTAGCTGCTACCGGCAAAGAGGCCGAATGGTTAAGGGATCTGTTGATAGAGATTCCCCTAATCAAAGAGAATGTATCTACTATATCCATACATTGTGATTGCCAAGCAACATCGGCTAGAGCATACAGCGGAGTGTATAATGGGAAGTCTAGACACATTAGTCTAAGACATGGATATGTAAGAGAATTGATTCAAAGAGGAGTCATATCAATATCATATGTGAGAACAAGTGAAAATCTGGCAGATCCTTTCACTAAGCCACTAACGAGGGATTTAGTGGCTGCATCATCTCGAGGGATGGGACGTAAACTCCCTCAAGAGATTCACGATTGATGGTAACCTATCTTAACACTAGTTATTCAACTAGTGTTAGGTTCAATAGGTAATAACAAGTCAATCAAGTGAATATTAGTTGTACTCAAACAAGTCCCATCTGAGATGTTGAGTACTTGTGAGTTACCAAGTTGAGGGTTAAAACCGAAAGGTTTTTTAATAGAATTCAGTCTTGTGAAGACAAGTATTTTTTGGTAACAAAATACTGTAAGAATTCTACCTATATGGACCTAGGGGTGATGCCGCCTCTCATGAGAATTGGGAGTATTCTCAAGAACGTCCATGAATGGAAAGTGCACATTGCTATTAACGGTGCAAAGCGAGACATAGAGGTCTCAAGTGAACATCGCAAATGTGTGTGTATTATCACCGATTTGTCATCATGAAAAGATGGTTCAATGCCTAGTGCAACCAAATTTTCGACAAATTTTGTGATAATTACACTATAGTAAAGTTCAAGTTGAAAAACACTTTACTTTATGCATCAATGCAATGACTCCTATAAGAGAGAGTTCTTATTTAATCAAGTGAGGGATATGTTATATTTTTAAATATAATGATTAATTAAATAAGTGTTACAATAGATGACTATTTAATCTAGTGGGGGAATGTTATATTATTTTATAATATAATGTAATATTATATTATTTTATAATATAATGTTTTAGATTAAATAAATGTGACATAGAGTGTCACATATTGTAACATATAATAGAGAGTTACATTATTTGGATATATGTGAAATATCCAAACATGTAACATATTTGGTGTTACAAATTCATCACAAATTTGTAACTCCTAAATATCACCAATTATTGTGTAGATTTGTTGTTACACAATATTGAGATGAATTTCTTAAAGCCATATGAGAAATGGTTGATAGAGATGTGATTTTAACTCCTATATTGTGTATGGAAGTTACAAAATCAAGTGGGAATAAATTGGAACGTTTTGGGAAAAACTAAAAAACTGGTTGCTGAAAATGACCAAGGGCCGCGGCCCTAGTGGCTGACAACTTCATACAAATTCAGTTTTTATCCAATTTTAAACGTTTCCAACAGCCAAGTAACTCCCAAATCTCTATTTTAATTCCATAAAACATCCAATTAATCATTGGTAACAGCCATGGGGGTTGGTGGAATTTGAAATTCAAAGGGTGTCTCAAAACTCTATAAATAGGAGCCTAATGCTCACTTGTAAGATACAACATTTCTATCCACTAGAGCACTTGGCTAGAAACACCTTGAGGCTTGATTATTCCAGAAAGCATTTCCATAATCTGTGAGAGATCCCTTAGTGCTTGAGTTAGGGGGAAATAAGCTTTTGGACAAAGGTTTCAAACCTTGTTCAAGTTGGTGATCCCCAATACCTCTCACTTTGGTTGTGTGAGTGAGAGTTATTTGTTTATTGTTCTTATTCTTGTTCTTTTATTCTATTGCTTTTCTTTTCTTCTATTATTCACTCTTTTACATGTATCTTTTGTTTTAGAGTTGTAATCTCATCCATATCTTTTCATTCTACTACTTCTAGTTTATTTGTATATTTTGTCTTAGAGTTGTATTTTCTATTTCTATCATCTTCTACCTCTTTCTTTATATTTACATGTATTTTTTGTCATAGAGTTGTAACACTTTTTAATCAATCAGTATTTATTTGTAATATATTGTCTAGAGTTGTAATATTATCTTACCATTTCCATTGAGGCAATATTATTTGTCCTAACATAAAGTGCTTCATGTTTCTTCACTTAGGCTTATGCTGGAATTGTCTTTGGAGCTCTAGAGGAAAACAAGAGCCAAGAGAAGAAGAGGAGGAAGAAAGCTGATGTTCTTGGAAGCAAAGGAGGAATTCAAAGCTGGAATTTAGAGGACCAATTCAGGGATCTAATCAAGCTCAAAGGTTAGTGTTAAACTTGATAAACAAGCTGAATTATGCTGGTGTTGGGTGTTAGAACTTAGGCATGCATGGTTTGGTTTCTAGGATGGTTTTGAGTGTTTGATGGGTGTAAGAATTGGTTCTTGAGTTTGTTGGTATGTTTAGGTTATATGAGTATGAATTCTGGGCTTAATTATGAGGTTGGGGGAAGTTTTGGGGTGTGAGATGTGGGGTTAAGCTCGGGGAAAACTTGAAGGAAAGGCTAGTTTTTTCTGGGTTTGTAGGTCGAGTCGTGACCCTAGGAGGGGCATCCCGCGACCCGTGTGCACGCGAGGCCTGGGGAGGCCACTGATCTTGAGGCGGGCCGCAGTGCTTGGCCAAGCATGCCGCGACCCGTGTGTCTTTCCAGGGAGGTGTTTAGCCTCTGTTTTGAGGCAAGTCGCGGCCCTTAAGGGGTTGGGCCGCGACCCTAGTTCAAAATCCAGGGTGTCTTATGGGTTTTGACTTGGGAACCTAATTGTAAAGGCTCGGGATGGATGGATTTTGTCACCCGGATTGATAGAATTCAAGGTCTCGGAGACTAGAATTATGACCCAAAGCTATTTAATGGATTAGAACTTGATGGATAGATATTGTTAATGCATTTTGACTAGGGTTTCGGCGAGGCTCGGACTAGGGGACTGTGCTCGGGACATCGGTACTTGGAAAGCTCAGTACACAGGTAAGAAAACTACTATTCCCGTAGAGCTTGTGTTGCAGGGCACAACCCTATATAATTGTGTTGCAGGGCGTAACCCCTTTGATTGAGTTTGTACGTGTTTTAAGTATCTGCTTAATTATGATATGTGTGCATATATGTGAATAAACGGCAAGAGCCGGGAACGACGAGGGCCGAGAATGGCAAGGGGCCGAGAGCAGCGTTTTGCACGCGGAGTGCAAGTTTCCAGGGCGAGACCCTAAAGGATACTTGGGATATCCTCACGGTGTGGACCGCGAACCCAGGGCCTGGTAAAGCGCCTGGGACGGCATGGCCGTACGTGTATAGCCTGATGATGGTGTTGTGATATTTTCTTATGATATTTAATGTGCAAGTGTACACTATCGCATGCAAGTAATATAATAGTAAGTATTTTAATATCGTCTCCTCAGGGATTGTTTAAGCAAGATATTGTAAAGACCAAAACCCAACAATTTGGAATAAAAATAAGCAATAAGGTTTGATTGAACTAAAATTAAAAACAAAATATAAATAAGTAAACTAAACAACCAAAACCAAGCTAAAACAGTAAGCAAGTGATTAATCAAGCGATGATGGGAAGTTAGAGCTACCAAATCCCTCTAATATGCAATTCTGGGCACAGATGCGGTCGCAATTCTGGGTAATGTTGACTAGGTTTTCTACTTGTCTTAATTCTTTTTCCAAAGCAATTAAGGTTCAATTCTTACATTAATTAACATATCCTATGCCCAACCAATGTTAAGAATATCAATTTGAGCACAAACCTATAAAATCATGCAAGGTGATTATATATTCCTATATAAACACAATTTCTAAAACATAAAAGTTAAGAACATGGATCAATCAATTTTTATATCCATTAATATTAATCTTTCCAGCATCAATACCAATTTAATTACCTACTCAAGTTGGCCAAACATAGAGCAAGTATAAACAATAATACCCATTGATTGAACAAAACCTCAAAACAACTTTAACATTAAAATTACCCACAAACCCAAAATTACATATTAGAGTTCATTAGCATCTCTAACTACAAAAGTTTAGTTCATACTAAAATTCAAGAGAACAATTATAATAATTTCAGCCATGGGTTTCATGAGAATCAATTAAAGGAATTCAAATACAAAGATTAAGAGTAGAGAAAATAAAATCCAAACACTAAGACCTAGATGAATTTGTCTCTTCTTCTCCTTCTTCCTTGCACTTTCTTTCCTCCTTCTTGAAGCTCAAAATCTGGTCTCTCCCATGGTGGTGGCTGCTGGTTTCTTTCTTCCAATGGTGGTTTGATGAAAAAGGGAAAGAGAGAAAAAATATATGTAATATCCCCCTTTGCCTCCTTAGGGTTTCCTTCCCAATTCAGAAAATTCCTTGTTCCTCACGTGCACCCATTGTTATGGGACCCAAAGGTGATGTAGATTAATGAATTCCAGCTGCCCTCCTCAAAAAATGCCACTTCAGCAGTCACTTAAGTGAGCAGCCACGTCATCCACGCAAAGCTCCAGGAAATGCGGTTAAAGTAAATACGGTCGCATTTTTGAGTTTTCCTGCTCAACAAAAGAAACTAAAAACCAAAGTGAGCCTTTTCAAGTCTTCTATTCACAAGATAATTTCACCTATTAATGAGCCATTTCTAATCCTTTCATAAATACCAAACACTAAACTTATCAAAACTAACACAAACACAAATAAAGTGAAATTAAACACAAAATAAACAAAAAGAACAAATATCATTATAATTTCATTGAATTATAAGCCTAAAAGTGACTAAGATAACTCTACGTAGAGTTATCAGATGGCTTGTTTATATGTTAAGTGTTTAATATGCATATGTTATCTGCTTGTGAGGGTTTTCTTGCTGGGCTTCAGCTCACAGGTGCTCTATGGTGCAGGTAAGGGTAAGGGGAAAGTCGACCAACCATGAGTACGAAGAGCGTGAAGCAGCGCGTACATGTTTGGCCTGCCTGGCTGCTACGGCCAGGGGTATTTTGGGAGATGATTGTACTAACTTAGATTTTGTCATTTAGCCGACTCTGGTTATATTTTTGAGTTGTAAATATTTCTAAACAGTATTTTGGGATCCCAAATGTTAAACGCTTTATGAATTTCAATGAATGGTAATATTTTCACAGTATATGACTCTGTTTATGGTTTAATTACACTTTTGTCTTAAAACCTTGATTAGCGAGTTAATTGCACATTTTAAACTCACTTAGTAATGGTTCTAAGGAAGTAGGGCGTTACATGAATGCCTTATCTGCATGCCTATTTAGGAAGCATGAGATTATCTGATAAGGCCTGGCCCTTGACTGTTGCATAAATTTTAAGAACGTGCTTATTAGCATCGTTAGCGCTTGTGGATGCAAGGGAACCGCTTATTAGCGTTATTATTTGCATTTAGGCCAGGGGAAAAGGTTTATTAGCATTGTTATTACTGGCATATATTAAAAAGAACATGCTTATTAGCTATGTTGGGTTTGTGGAAAATACTTGGATATGTGTATTGTTATTTGTTGATGGATATCAGGAGGTGCTTATTAGCACTATGAATGAATATATTTATTATGGGATGGCATGCTTATTAGCATTGCATATGTATGTTATCTGATGATTTTGGACCGTCAGGTAGCAAGTGGTATAGTTATGACTTACCTAATGGCCGATTTGATCTCTGAAGGGTGGATAGAGTGTCAGAATGAACCCTTGAAGGTCAGAGAGACTGGCTGGCCAAGAGTTACAGGCCAGTGAAGGGAATGTTCAGGGCCAGGCCCCACTGCCAGCTCCAGAGAACTGGAAACAAGTGCTTGCTGACATGCAAGCCAGGTTAGAGAGGCAGGAAGAAGAGCTACTCCTCTTGAGACAGCAACAGGTTCTAGCAGGGACCTACATGCCACAGTGCCAGCAGTGGTACAACCTGTGGTATCGGCAGTTGTACAGCCCCAAACAGAGGGAGATAGGTGGGAACCCCTATATGAGAGATTCAGGAAACAACACCCTCCAGTGTTTTAGGGTGGTTCTGATTCACTGAAGGCTGAGCAGTGGATGACTATGATAACCACTATCCTGGACTTTATGAGGGTAGGTGATAGTGAGAGAGTGGCCTGCGCCACTTATATGTTTCGGGAGCATGCCTGAATATGGTGGGAGGTGGTATCCTAGACAAGGGTAGTTGCCACCATGGAGTGGGAAGAATTCAGAACTTTATTCAACGAGAAATACTACAATGACGCAGTTAAGGCTGCGAAGGCTGATGAGTTCAGCAGGTTACTTCAGGGTAGCATGTCAGTGATCGATTATGCCCTGAAGTTTGACAGACTGGCAAAGTTTGCCGGGGATCTGGTGCCCACTGATGGGACCAGAAGAGAGAGATTTCTACAGGGGCTACAGCCTATGATAGCCCGGGATGCTCGTATTACTACTATGCTAGGAGTGGCTACCTATGCACAGGCTGTGGAGAAGGCGCTTACAGCTGAGAGCATTGAGAACAAGATCTGGCGTGATAATGTAGCTAGAAGGGATTCTACGAGGTCGGGACCTCCATTTCCAGGTTTTGGTAGGGGTGGAGGCCCCAGTGATAAGAAGAGGAAGACCCCAGACACAGTTCAATTCCAGGGCCAGATAGGAGGCCACAGGGTATATAGATGGGCCACCAGAGTGGCGGTGAGACATGGAGGGCATTCCCAGAGTGTCCTAGGTGCAGGAGGCGCCAAGTTGGGGGAATGTCAGGCGAAGGCCTGTTTTGTTTATGGTAGTACAGGGCACCTGAAGAAAGATTTCCCGAGAGCCAGAAAGGAGGAGTCAAAGAAGGTGGACAACCTGACGCCAACTTGGGTGTTCACTTTGACCCAGACAGAGGCTGAGGCTAGTCCGTCGATGGTTACAGGTCAACTTTCTGGTGTTGGAACCTTTTACACTGTTCTTATTGATTTAGGTACTACGCATTCCTTTGTTGCTAGTAGGATTATAGGTGGGTTGTGTAGACCTTGTGATTTCTTTTCTATGGGGTTTGGTATGGTATTGCCTACTGGAGAGTTAGTGGTATCCAGGAGATGGATTAGGTTACCACCAGTTACAGTGGATGGCAGGGAGATGTCGGTTGACTTGGTGGGGTTAGAGATGACTGATTTCGACATAATTCTTAGAATAGATTGGCTAGAGAAGTATGGGGCATCAATAGACTGTAAGAAGAAGATGGTAACTTTTGAGCCAGAGGGTGAGGACCCCTTTGTTTTTGTTGGCATTGTGCATGGACCCCATATACCTATGATATCAATACTTAGAGTTAGGGACTTGTTGCAGGGAGGATGCATATGGTTCTTAGCTAGTGTGGTGGATACCACTCAGGTCGTGCCAATGGGACTAGAACAGACCCGGTTAGTCTGTGAGTTTCTGGATGTGTTTCTAGAGGACTTGCTAGGGTTACCTCCACACAGGGAGATTGAGTTTGTGATTGAATTGGCGCCAGGGATAGAGCTAGTGTCTAGGGCACCTTACAGGATTGCTCCAACAGAGTTGAAGGAACTGAAGGTTCAATTACAGGAGTTACTGGACTTGGGTTTCATCAGGCCTAGTTTCTCACCATGGGGCTCACCAGTCCTCTTTGTGAAGAAGAAGGACGGTTCTCTGAGGATGTGCATCGATTATAAGGAACTGGATAAGTTAACTATCAAGAACAGATATCCTCTGCCAAGGATTAATGATCTGTTTGACCAGTTACAGGGTAGAACGGTATTCTCTAAGATAGATCTTTGACCTGGTTATCACCAGCTGAGGATCAAGGAGGAAGATATACCGAAGACATCTTTCTGCACCAAGTACGGGCATTATGAATTTTTGGTGATGTCATTTGGATTGACTAATGCCCCTACAACATTTATGGATCTGATGAACAGAGTGTTCAAGGATTACCTGGATCAGTTTGTGATCATATTCATCGATGATATATTGATATACTCTCGGACGGAGACAGAGCACGAGCATCACCTCATGTTGGTATTACAGAGGTTGAGAGAGCACAAGATGTATGTGAAGTTCAAGAAGTGCAAGTTTTGGTTATCACAGGTGACTTTCTTGGGTCACATAGTCACTAAAGGTTGTATTAAGGTGGATTAAGCGAAGATTGAAGCAGTCAGAGATTGGCCAAGATCGAAGAATGCTTTAGAGATCAGAAGTTTCTTGGGTTTGGCAGGTTATTACAAGCGCTTTGTGGAAGGGTTCTCAAAGGTTGCATCATCATTGACAGAGTTGACATGCAAGAATCAGAAATTTGTTTGGTCGGATAAGTGTGAAGACAGTTTTTAGAAGCTCAAGGAGAGTTTGATCACTGACCAGTTTTGAGCTTTCCTATAGATCAAGGTAAGTTTGTAGTTTACTGTGACACTTCGAGGCAGGGTCTGGGTTGTGTACTTATGTAGACGGGAAAGGTGATTGCCTATGCATCACGTCAGTTGATGGATTATGAGCATAGTTATCCCACACATGATTAGAGCCGGTAACGGTAGTTTTTGCACTGAAGGTGTGGCGGCACTGCCTGTATGGTGAGAAGTGTGAGATATACACTGATCACAAGAGCCTGGAGTGCTTTTTCACTTAGAAGGATCTGAACATGAGGCAGAGACATTGGTTGGAGCTGGTAAAAGATTATGATTGTGAGATCCTCTATCATCTTGGTAAGGCCAACGTGGTAGCAGATGCCTTGAGCCGAAAGGGGTCGGGATAGTTATATATTGCCAGACAGATATCGAGGAAGTTGGATGATGAGATGACTCGAGCGGGGATAGAGTTAGTGGTGGGCCGGTTGGTCAATATCACTTTACAGTCTCTCTTGGAGAGAATCAAGCAGAGACAGTTAGATGATCCATAGTTGGGGCAGGTTAGAGAAGACGTCCTAGCTAGAGCAGCTAAGGACTATTCAGTGTCGAGTATGGGTTTACTGAGGTATAAGGGTCGGATTTGTGTTACGATGGACACTGAGATAAACCAAGAGATTTTGGATGAATCTCACACCACCTCGTATTCTCTTCATTCAGGCACCACGAAGATGTACCAGGACTTGAGAGTTTTATATTGGTGGCCTGGGATGAAGAGGGATGTGACAGAGTATGTAGCGAGGTGCCTGGCCTGTCAGCAGGTCAAGGCTGAGCATCAGAGGTCGACAAGACTGTTATAGCCTTTGGATATCCCAGAGTGGAAGTGGGAAGATATCACGATGTATTTCGTGGCAGGCTTGCCCAGGACAGTGGTCCAGCACGATTCTATTTGGGTCATTGTGGATTGGTACACGAAATAAGCTCACTTTCTACAAGTGAGGACGAATTACACAGTTGACAAGTATGCAGATCTCTATGTGAGAGAGAGAGTTTGCCTTCATGGGACACTGAGGTCTATCGTGTCTGATAGGGACCCTATCTTTACTTCCAAGTTTTGGGGGAGTTTGCAGAGGTCGATGGGTACATAGCTGAAGTTCAGCACAACTTATCATCCTCAGACCAATGGTTAGTCTAAGAGGACTATCCAAATACTCGAGGACATGCTGAGAGCATGTGTGTTGGACTTTGAAGGGTTCTGGAGTAAGTACTTGCCTCTGATATAATTTTCCTATAACAACAATTATCAGTCTACCATCGGAGTGGCACCTTATGAGATGCTGTATGGTAGGAAGTGCAGATTGCCCATTCACTGGGATGAGATGGGTGAGAGGAAATATTTGGGTCGTGATGCAGTTCAAAGGACCACTAAGGCTATCGAGAAGATTAAAGGTCGGATGCTCGCTTCCCAGAGTAGGCAGAAGAGTTATTCTGACATGAGGCGGAGGAACGTAGAGTTCCAGGTGGGAGACTATGTCTTCCTTAGGGTTTCACCTCTGAGAGGGGTGAAGAGGTTTGGGAAGAAGGGCAAGCTAAGCCCTAGGTTTGTGGGACCATTTGAGATCCAAGAGAGGATCGGGCAGGTGGCCTACAGGTTGTCCTTACCCTCTGCACTATCTAGCGTGCATAATGTATTCCATATTTCCATGTTGAGGAAGTATGTGTCAGATGGAACTCATGTACTAAGTTATGAGGATTTGGAATTGGAGGTAGACTTATCTTATGTGGAGCAACTAGTTCAGATTCTTGACAGGAAGGACAAGGTGCTGAGGAACAAGTCTATACCTTTGGTTAAGGTATTATGGAGGAACAACAGGGTCAAGGAAGCGACCTGGGAGCTGAACGAAGATATGCGAGCTCAGTTTCCCGAGCTGTTCAAGTAAAATTTCGAGGACGAAATTTTTGTAAGGAGGAGATAATTGTAACATCCCAAAATCACCTAATAAGGCTTAGGGCCTTTGATTAGGGGGTCGCGATGGCAATATATGAAATTACGTGTTCAATTGCTATATTAATTGTTAATATGTGAATTATGTGATAATATGATTAAATGCGCATATTTAGGGATATTAAATATGTATGTGGGCCCGCTTCTTATTAAAAGGGCGATTTGGTAATTTGGCCCGTTGCGGGCATAAATGTGTATTTATGTGCATATATGTGATATACGTGAGAGACCACATTATTATGTGGGTTTATTTGAAATTCTCGGCACGAGGCGATCCTAGGGAGCAAGTTAGCGGGAAAGTCACAACAGGACCCGATACCCAACTCGGGGCGAGTCAAGGGGTATTTTGGGTAATAGATATTTATTTTGGTTATTCGGTTATGAAAATAAATATTTGGAGATATATTTGAAGTTATGGTGTTTAGGAGGGAATATTGAGGAAATTTACCATTTTGGCCTCGGGGACGTTTTTGGTACCCCGAGCCTTGGGATTAGCTTAAGTTAGATAAGCTTAGTTAAACAAAAGACAAAACAACATAACACTTAAAAGCTTAGGGGCTAGACCGACTCTCTCTCTCTATACTCTCTTCTTTTTCTCTCAAGAACTTCCAAGCTTGAACCATTGAAACTAAGGGATTTTTGGGCTAGGTTCACAATAATTGGGGCTCTAATCTTGGGGAATTATTCAGTTTCAACTTTGGATTCAAACTGTTATTGAGGTAAGTTTTAAATTTCACTTTTCTAGCATGTAAATTCTGTATTTGTTGGCTGGTTTTTAAGTGTTTTGAGCCTTTGAAGTTCAAAGATTGAAGTAAGGATTTAATGAGTTTTGGGACTAGTTTTCTGTTGGGTTTTGTTGCTAGGAGCATATTAGAGTTGTTGTGATGATTTAGTTGTGTTGTTGGGATGATTTTGGGTTAAATTGGATAGGTTTTGACTGTTGAAAGTGGAAAATTTTCTGGGTTCGAGGGGTCAAGTCGCGACCTTGTTCTTGACAAGTCGCGACTTAGCTTGAACCAGGCACCTTGAGAGATCTCTGCTTGGGGGGCGTGCCGTGACTTGATAGGCCAAGTTGCGGCTCGTGCCTCTAGATAGAGAGGAGGATAAGGCTGGACAGGGGCTGCACCGTGGCCCACAGAGGGGCAAGTCGCAGCCCGCCTGGGCAGATTTTCCTTGGAAAGTTTGTTTTAGAATGAAACTTTTTCCTTAGGCCTCAAGATTGTTTCAACTGCTCGGTTTGGTGGAACCTGAGGCTTCGGAGGCTAGGACTTGGTCTAGAAGCCTTTTTTCGCTCGATATTGATAGAATCCTATTTTATGGTTGTGACTTAGGGTATCGCTAAGGGCTCAGAACCAGGATCGTGTTCGAGGGTCGTTCTTATTTACGCCTGCTTGGACCTAAGGTAAGAAAACTGCACCCAGAACGTGTTGTATGTGATTAGAGCTTGGCCCAATTGTTATGTATTAATATGATTAGGGCTTGGGCCCCAAGATTGGTTATGTTAGGCTATTGTTCTAAATGCTTGAGTGCATATATTTATTACATGAATTCTATGGTTAGGGCATGTGGCCCCTTATGTGAATATGTTTAGTATTATGGAAATGGTTATCCAATGGGATTATATGATTAGCATGAATATGTGCTTAATTATCGGGATGTGCCTATTCACATCTGTTTCTTATAAGTAAGGTATGAAATCCTGGATCAGGGCTTGACTTGTGAGTTAAGGACCGCAATAGCGCGCTGTGCGCTGGTCGAGAGGCATTGGCCTAAACCAGCAATGTACTATTACGTTGATCGACTCTAAGGTTGAAGGTGAACCACGGGGGTTGGGCTAGCTCTATGGCTAGTGAGACAGAGCTAAGGGCGAGGCCCCAGGTGACTCTATGGTCACGTAGAGAGTTGGCTTAAAAGCTAATTGAATAGGGCATCGGCCCCAAGTTGATCCAATGATCATATGATTAAACTTAAATGATATTTGCTATGTATTTATGTTATTGATTATTATTGAATGGTTATTTTAAGTTAAATTCTCTGTTGTTGCACGTTCTGTTTTCTTGCTGAGCCTCAGCTCACGGGTGCTTTGTGGTGCAGGTAAGGGTAAGGGAAAGCTTGACCAGCCATGAGTTGGAGAGCTTCGGTGGTGGTGTGTACATATGTGGCTGCTCGACCATCATGGCTGGGGTTATCTTAGAGGAACTAGGGTTATAACCCTATTTTTCTGCTTAGGCCGGCTGATGTAACTTTTGTCATGTATTTACTCTTTTTAACCGTTGAGTTGTAATATTTTGGGATCCCATGTTATATAAAACTTTTGGAATAAAAGTCAATGGTTCTTTGACCAAAATTTTTAAACCTAAACCTTGTCACTAACCTTAGTTACACGTTTTAAGCCAAATGACCTGATTAGCAGGTCTGACACAATTTTAAGTACACAGTGTAACGGTCCTGGATTAGGAGGGTGTTACAGTATCTTTCACTCACTCTCTCCATTTTATTTCACAACAATTGTAGCAATCTATTTTCTCTCACAACAATGGGAGCTCTTTCACACCGCCAAGCAAAAACGGACGTTGTACTCCGGTCACCGCCAACACCATCTTTGGTTCGTCTTCTTCTTCTTTGCGTTTTTCTTCTTCTTCGCATTCTTCTTCGTCTTCTTTGTTGTCTCATATCTTTTGTTCTTTCTTTCAGATATGATCTTTTTTTTTTCCAAATCTATCTATGTAACCAGTTACTATCACGATCTGGTTTTTTTTTTAGATCTGAATTTTTTGTGGACCCAATTGTAACTAGTTACCTTATTCAATCTCCTTCTCCGTGGTTGTTTTTAAATCTGATTTTATTTTTCAGATCTAGTTTCCTTTTAAAACTTCCTAAGTAACCAATTACCTTCTTCGATCTTCTTCTTCTTCTTGTTGATTATTTTCATAAATCTGATTTAGGTTTTTAGATGTAGTTGTTTTTTTTTTTACGATTTAGCCAACTATCCAGTTACAATTCAATTGTTATTTTGATATGACTAACCAGTTACCACTATCTTCTTCTTCTACTTCTCAACTTTGTTTTCTTTTTCAGGTTTTTTTTTCTAGGTCTGGCTCAGTAACCAGTTATCAATCAATCAATTGTTATTTTGATAGGGGTAACCAGTTACCACCTTCTTCATCTTCTCAAATCTTTTTTTTTAGAACTAATTTTTTATTTCAGATCTCGCTTAGTAACTGTTAACCGAGATTTTTGGCAACTATATTAATGAATGATATTTACTAGTAATAATAATGAAAATGGAAGATCGACACGAGGTTTTTACGTGGTTGGGGCGTTAACTAACCTTAGTCCATGAGTCCATATATTAGAGCTAGAAGAAGCTTTTACAATGGAGTTTTCTAACTATATCTGAACAGAGTTTCTGCCTTCTCTCTCTTTTTTCTCTCCTTTTTACGTTGTTCTACAGCTTATATTTATAAGCTGAGGGGGACACCGGGTCTGGGCCAGATCCGACCCGGGCCCATCAGAGGAATGTGCACAAGGGGCCTTTCTAGTGGAGGCCCAATATAAAAAGGTATACAATACACAAAATTCAAACCAGCTAAGACCCAATTAGTTGACCTGAGACACAAGCCTTCGCTCGACAAAACGGCACTTTGGCTCTGACCACTTCGAGTCACGAGGCTGATTCAGGAGACAAGACCGGTCAGGGTACTTGGCTGCGCAGTCCTGACACACCAGTGGACAATCCCAAGGCGACCTTTTCTGCAGGCGAAAAGTGGGGGGACAACGCCCACGCGAAATGAGGCGGTTTCAGGATCCTGGACGCCTGGCCCTTCAACTGGGGAGGAGGTGATCCAGGTCCGTTTACCTTTGGCCCGCTACATTCACCTCGGGCCCGGATCATACCAGGCTTCGGGACAGGGACGCGTAGGCCGCGACGCTCCGGGCGCTCCGGACATCGCCGGGACCGTCCAAGCTGAAGATGAACCCGGAGGGACGTCCCAGACCCTTCCAAACGGGCCTAGTCTTGAGTCCCTGGGCCAGGCCCAAATGCCGAGTCGGTCCCCTGACCGTGGGCCAGGGAGAAGGCCCAAAGTCCTTCCAGGAAATGGGGATAACAGTAACCAATTACCATTTATTTGTTATTTTGATAGGGGTAATTGGTTACCCCCACCACCTCCTTCTTCTTTAGTGGTTATATTCTGATTTGATTTTTTTCTTTCTAATATGACAAGTATCTATTACAATTCACTCGAGTACTTGTCATGACAGTTAAAATTGATAGTGGTAACCAATTACTGCCACATTACTAAAAAAATCAAAATTATTTTATAGTGGGGTAACCAATTATTATTTAAACTGAAATTAAAGGTCACATATGCATATCCACGAATAATCCAACACATACATGAACATAACCCATGCATCATCATCATCATCATCAGTGAAGTTAAATCTGATTTGTATGTATATATAAAAATAATAATAATAACAATAACAGATGTATATATATGATGGAGGAAGTATATTGTTTTTTATACATACGATTAATTGTATATATGTATATATATTATTAACCTAGATATAATAAAACAAATACAATAATAAAAATATCCTAAAAGTAATTATAAAAAATCAATACTGAAGGTTTTTACTAAATATATGGCATATCTTAATAAAATTATAAAAATATGGGAAAAATACCCCATAAAAATGTAAACAAATAAAATACGCCATACAAAACTTAAGAAAAAAATGCCATATTTATCAAAGTGGTTAAAAAAATTCTCATGCTTGATGTAATTTCCACTTAAGATTTTGATACAAATTTATATACTTATACAAAGCAGAGTTATAGGAAGGCATTTCTAGAATCATTTATGATTGATCTATTTTATCATAATTTATGAATTTTTATAATTTTTTTATTTCACAAAAGAATTAATTAACAATTTTAAAAAAAATTCTGTAGTCACACAGGATTTATAAATCATTGGGAGTGTTATACTTTTAGCTATAAATAAACTAGCATTCATTCACCTTGATTTGTAATTTGTACAAATATTAGTATTTTTTTTCTTATATGAGTGATTGATTTAACTCAATTTTCATCAAATTTATATTAACACTTAACATATTATTTATATTGCATATTGAAAAAAACTTATACATTATTTATTGAAAAAATAAAAAATATATAGTGTGTAATTCCCCAACTATTTCTAAGACCTCAAACCATTAAAACTACTAAACATAGTTACTACTTTGGGAAACATACATAAGAAATAACATAACTTTATTTAATACTCCAAAATAAATATTGTGCTAAAATACAAAGTAAAATATGAAATATAAAATACGGTATGGGTACCCATTGTTTAATACATAAAAACATAACTTAAATCAATTGTTTAAAAACTAAGTGCGGAAATACATAAAACATAAATAAAAAAACTTAAAAACAACGTCACCATCAATCGTCACGTAGTCCATTCAATCCATTCATCCTCAACACACAAGTCAAGCTGCCAAAAATCTTTCCACCTTCCATATTCATTTTCCTGCATCAAGATAAAAATAAAGGAATGAGCCTAATGCCCACTAAGGAAAATCTACTAACAACATATATCATAAATTATAAACATAAGACTATATCATAAACATATACTATAAAACATATGAATATAAAAACATATATCATATAAGACTACAATATTAATGACCATTAACTCATTAACATGGCATGTGATAAACCATCTAGGTCATCTGTCTACTAATCGATGTAGGTTAGATCACATGGTAGTAAATGATAACCCATCTAGGTCCTCTGTCTACTAATCGAGGTAGGGTAAATCATAACTCTAAACCATGAAAATGATAAAAAAATCTTGGGGCTTGCTATCTAAGCAAGTTATATGCCCAAGCAACTATAAAACATATTCTTGAGCCTTGTTATCTAAACAAGTCATATGCCCAAGGACTATAAAACATATTTATACATATACATATTATAGCATAAGGCATATCATAACATAAACATATAAGCACAGATAATCTTTCCTATTTTCCTTACCAAAACCAGAATAGTTGAGAACAAGAACGGGATTGGAACACTCCTAAAAATCAACAGCACAGACCATGAGTATTTCTAAAGAAAGGAGATGAAAAAGAGTACTAAACCATCAAAGAATAAACTTACCGAGAAGAACCTTAACTTTTCAAGAAACTTAAATACCTAATCAAGAATCATAAACAAGAGTTAGGATTTGAAAGAAAATAAAAGAAAACTAAAGAACCATTAAGATCTGAACTTAATGATAAGAATACCTTGAATGATCTTATGACTTGATCTAAACCTCGATACCGAAATCTCACTATATCTCACTTCCCAAGTGTTTAGAAAAGCTTAGATTGATAAAGCTTTTAACCTAAAACCCAAGTGTTTCTCTCTATAGTAATCTTAGCAACTTGGAGGCTCTGAACAAATGCTTGAAGAATGAAGAAAATGGCTGAGTGCTAGGTCCTATTTATAAAGTTAAAGGAGTGAAACTAACCCCTTTTAATTTGAATAAATAAATGAATATAAAATGAAAAAGATTTGAATTTTCGTTCAACAAATGCCCAGAACTTGATCAAAATCGTTCAAAGGCAGGTCCAAGAGGTTAAGGGATGTTTTAAGCTCGGATTCCACAGAGTTCGAAAATGCAAGGGTGGGGCCGATATATCACCCCCTATAGGTGATATATCGCCTCCCCTATGATCCCGAGCCTCCGTGGTTTCGGTCGTACGAAGACGACGTGTTTTTCGTATCTTCCATAGGCGATATATCGGCCATATAGCCGCGATATATCGGTATACGTTGATATATTAAACACGTATTTGTACTTTTTCAGCAAATTTTGAATTGAGTAAACAGTTTTGACTGAGTCAAAACGTAATCCTAACAGCTTTTGGAAGGTTCTAGAGCTTCTAGATCTTTCTTTTAATTAAACTATTCATCATAAATACTTAAATTCTTAATAAACATGATTATGACAAGTGTCACATTCTTAATAATTCTATCTAAACCTTAGGTTATAATAACAATATATCTAGGACCAACAATATTAATCAAACCTTGTGTTAGAATTAATATTTCTAAAATATAGGTTAAACTTATAAAACCATAACTGTTGCTATGAGTTTCCAACTAAGTCTCGGCTTGAACCAAAATCCACGGAATTTAACATACTACAAACTAATACTAACTACTACTACTACTACTATCTAGCTAAGTAAAATTCTGGGACACTACATAGTGTAACAAGAATGTATATATATATATTGTATCACCTATTCTTAATAAGAGTCAAGTTCACAATCTTTGAAGAGGCATATAAAAGATTATATGATGTGGTGATATTGAGTTCGTTTGGAAAATATATATATATATATATAAACACTCTAACATGTTAATAAGTTCAAGATACTCAAAGAAATTAAGACCCTGTAATATTAATTTAAATTTGTCTAGCATGTTGATAAGTTCAAGATAGTCAAAGAAATTAAGATCTTATAATATTAATTTATTTTTGTTGTGTTATTATTTATCTTTTGTGCTACTCATATAAGAGAAAGAGAAAAAAAAATGAAATTATGATACTATATATAGTTCCTCATATTTTTTATATAAGAATTAGAAAAAGTATTAGTAGAATGAAAAAAAATTGATTTATAATATAGTTTTAAGTGATGCTCTAGTATATGTGTATGTATATAATTTATGTGAATTACACCAACATATATAACATAAAAAAAAGTGAAAGAATTACTAAATATATATACAAAAATTATAGTTTTCCATCATTATATAAAAAATAAAAGGAAAATACCATTTTTGACCCCTATGTTTTTTCCGAATATGTGTTTGGCAATTGTGTTTTGTTAAATAATAGTTCAGACTTTCTGTTTTATAAAATGGATCAAAATAGTACCCAAACCCTGATTTTTGTTAAAATATTTTCAATTATAAGATCAATTATTAGGTTGTTGGAGAAGAGATGGGTTTACAGTAGTGGAGAAGGTGGAGCTGAGAATGAAATATTATATTTGAAAATATTTTGACCAAAATTTGGTCTAGGGTATTATTTTGACCCATTTTGTAAAACACAAGGTTTGAATTGTCATTTAACAAAACATAGGGACCGATCGCGTATTCAGGAAAGACACAAGGGCCAAATTGGTATTCTTCCTAAACACAAATTATAATTTCCTTACTCATATTATATTCTTTTTATTAAAAAAATTATAAAATAATAAAATAATTATAAAATTCTTCAAATATATAATTTTCTAATGTTATAAAACTGCTCAAAGTGCGACTATATTTCCTAGTATATGTATAAAGCAAAGTTTTGTACATACCAATTAGCTCTATCATTATTAAATAATATAGTAAACATTCTTCGATATCGTACACACTTGTATTTGTACACAACACATGTCTAGGTTAGTTTCTCATATTCTTTTTTTTTTGTCGGGAATAACTTTATTAGTATTCATAATGCATAAGATGGAAAATACAAATTGGAGGAGAAATTTCCTCTAAACAACAAAACTCATTATCTAGCCAAAGAGCATGCAAAGATACTATCAGAAAATTAGACAAAAGAGTTTTCATATTGGAATAGTTGATACCAGAATAATGTTGAGAGGCTGAATTATTGTTCAAAGACAAAACCAAGTGAAAAAGAATCAGAAAAAACCTCATCAAGCGAAAGATCAAATCTCTGAGCACTATTAAGTCCAACTAGTATCCCAAGAGCTTCTACTTGAAAAGTTGATAAGACCCCAATATAACAATTGCTTCTCTTTGAAAGGTTGATAAAACACATGTATCAAAAAACAAAAAAGATAAGTAACTTCTTAAAAGTAAAATTAAATGAAAATCTTTTGGAATATAGGATGTCCAACCAAAGGAGCATCTCTTTGGTTTGACCTTAATTAAAATTTTAGAAAATAAAGTTAAAATAGAATTGCTTTTGGAGTTTTTGGCATGTAACCAAAGAGCTATCCTTTACACCCATTAATTTTGTCAAAATGCATTATTATAATAATTTACTTATAAAAAACCTAGGGCCTGATTGGTATCTAATCTTGAGCAATCCTTTACACCCATTAATTTTGTCAAAATGCATTATAATAATAATTTACTTATAAAAAACCTAGGGCCTGTTTGTTATCTAATCTTGATCTAATTTAATGTTTTGAAACACTCAAATAATGTGGGACCCATAATAATTCTTGTTTTGTTGCTTATTTTCAAAAACAAAATTCAAATTCTACTTTTAGCTTGCAAAATTGGAAATTGCCAAAATAACGTTTTCTCAAATTCTTAATTCCAAACCCAAATTCCTATTCTTTTAAAATCCCAAATAATAATGATTTCTTTTAGTTGATATTTGTTAAATATAATAGTTAAGTTTTTTTTCACAATGTGGTGCAAAACACTTAACGATTTTTCACTTAAGTTGAAGTGAAAATATGAGATTATGTAGTAGGAATTTATTGTAACGACCCAAATTTGATAATAAGGCTTAAGGGCCTTGATTAGTGTGCCGGGAGGGCATAATTGGATTATATGTGAATTAAATGGTTAAAAGCATGTTATATGATTATTTGAATATATGTGATGCATGACTATGTGTATTAGTATGCATGTAGGCCCTGATTAGGTTAGAAGGGCATATTCGTACTTTTAGCCCGTTGAGAGAATAAATGTAAATAACTGTGATAAATTGTTAAGACCACATTATTATGTGGATATATTTGTAATCTGTGACTCGAGGCGATCCTAGTGAGCGGTTCGGCGAAAAAGTCACGGCGGGGATTTATACCCGGCTCGGGGCGAGCCTGGGGTTATTTCTTGGAATTTAGATAATATATTGGAGTCTATTTTGATATTGAGGAATATAATTGGTGATTAGTTAGGTGTTGGGAAGTAAGCGGTAAATATTAGAGACATTTGATGAATTAGCGGGAATTGGGTGTAATGACTAAAATGCCCTTAGGAGGTTTAGAAGCTTAGTTTTAAGTGGGAGGGCAATATGGACTTTTGGTGTTTAGAAACAGATAAATGTTTTTTTTTTGGCTTTATTGCCTTAGTGGATAGTGTAGAAAGTGTTAGAAGTCTGAAGAAAGAAAAGAAGGAAAAGGAAAGGAGGGAAAAGGCAAGGGTTTTCTCTCTTGCACGGTTTGGGCTTCTCTTCACCAAATCTCAGGAAATTTGGAGCTAAAGTTCAGGAGAGGCTTAGGCTAGGACTCAACACTAGGATCCTTGATTTGTCTTGGGGAATTGGCAGAGGTTACTCATCATTTGAGGTAAGGTTTTGAGGTTAATATTCAATTCTTGGTTTGATATTGAAATGGTTTTTCTAAGAAGAGTTTCTATGTGAATTCTAGGGAATTAAACCTAAGGGTTTGAGGAGGTGAAGGCTAAAAAAGTGTGGAATACAACCTAGGCTAAGTTCATCCATCAAAGGTAAGAAACTCTAGCTTTAGGCTTTGTGATTTCTGTTGTTTTGCTGAGTCTTTGAACTTTAGGTTCAGCCATGGTGGATTTTGTGTTTTGGGGTGCATGTGATTGAATTACTTGTGGTTATATTGTTTGGGATTAGTTGAGGATGTTGGGAAGCTTGTTTTGAAGTTTGGTTGAGGTTTGGTTGGGTTTTGGAAAGGTTTGGCTCAGGAAAATTCGGAGAAAAATCTGTGCTGGGCTGTGCTGTGACTAGCGCTAGTCATTGGGTGCTACAACGCTAGGCCCTGAAGCTAAAGAGATTTTTGGCTCTATTTGTAGTGCTATAGCACTCTCCTTAGGGTGCTGTAGCGCTACCCTGTTCCCAGAAAGGGGTTTTTGAGTTATTTCTTAGGGATTTTGCCCGTGGGCTCGGGGTTTGATTCCACCACCCCGTTTGGTGGAATTAGGACTTCCCAAGGGCTCGGGATTGGCCCCGAGGCTAGGTTTTGGAATTGAGGTTTGGAGATGGTTCTAACTTGTGACCGTGACTAGGTGTACGCTAGGGCTCAGACAGGATCGTGCTTGAGGATCAAATTAAACAAAGCTAT
Source organism: Humulus lupulus (assembly GCF_963169125.1). Classification (NCBI taxonomy): domain Eukaryota; kingdom Viridiplantae; phylum Streptophyta; class Magnoliopsida; order Rosales; family Cannabaceae; genus Humulus; species Humulus lupulus. Next base: position 71,579,585 of record NC_084793.1, read on the forward strand.
CAAAATCTAAAGGTAAGAAAACTACACCCGGTTATGTGTTTGTGATGGGACTAAGAGCTCCCTATATCTATATGATGTCATAGATGGTATTATGCCATGGGATATGTGATAAACGACCTAAGGGTGCCATAAATAATACTTGCGCACAGGGCACGGCTCGGCCACTGGTAGCTGAGGACAGCTTAATATTCATTGAGCTCGGTTTAAGCGGGTTGGAGTCAGTGGAATAAATAGAGGGTGCGACCTAAGGGCGCTAACCCTGGTTATCATATGTGAATTGATTATTACTATAAAGTGATGTACTTGGTATGCTGAATACTTGAATAATGTAAATGCTTGGACTGTTGAGTACATGTTTATACTGTGTGAGTTATCTGGTTATTTGCTTGATGATTATGCTCTGCTATTGTGTTTTCTTGCTGGGCCTTGGCTCACGAGTGTTACGTGGTCCAGGTAAAGGCAAGGGCAAGTTGGACCAGTCCTAAGATGGAGAGCTTTGGGGCTGAATGTACATGGTCAGCTGATCGGTCGCCACGGCCGAGGAATGGTACAGGACGAGAAAAGCCTAATCGTCTGTTTTGCCTTAGAGTGGCTAGTAACTGTATTTTAATTTTGAATCTTTTGTAAACAGTCTTTTAACTTTACTACTTCTGGGATCCCATGTAAAGGAAATGTTTGATTATTAGAAATGAAACTTTTGAGGCCAAAATCTTTTAACCCTAGTTCAATTGTAGTTTCAGTAACACGTTTTTGACTGATTGACTTGATTAGCAAGTCTTGCACCTTTATAAACACACAATGTAATGGTCTTGGCTATCCAGGGCGTTACATCTATAATTGACTTTTATGGATCTAAAGTGATACAATGAGGTATCCAAGAATGCCCAAGAAGTTTGCGAGCAGTTGAAGGTGTTTAATGTCACGTTTGAGAAGTTAGACCTGCTTATATGGCATTGCATCGCCAGCTTATAGGTGATGCATTGCCTAAAGCAATGTACAAGACAAAACCCTGTTAGGCGATGCATCACCTATTGGGAGGCAAGGCATCGCCCGTTAGCGATGCATGATGCATCGCCTGACATGTGCGTACATTTACGTGTTTTATCTCCATAATGATGTGTTTAAAGCTTTAATCTTATTTGTTGACCCAGGATTTGGCCAACTGACACGGAGTCAGAATATGCTTGATATGAATGAATGTGTAGAGAAGAACGTAATGACAAAAAGTCATAACAACACGATATTTTTATAGTGGTTCGGCCCCAGGATCTGGTAATAACCTACGTCCACTTAGATTGTTATTGATATGAGAACCAAATGAGTGATCAAAGAACAAGGGTTCAATGAGTTTCACTAACCTCTCAAGAAAAATACAATATCACTAGGAGAATTACTTTAGTCTCAAATGATTAAAAGCCAAAAAGTCCCTTCCTTGAGCTATCTTTTGCTATTTATAGGCTCAAGGGGGATTACAAAAGATTGTTACAGATATCCTTTCCTGAATCATCGGATACTCAGGAGATTGTGTGAGTTAAATTCGGGATTTACAAAGATCTTCTCATTAATGTTGCTTTGTATGCGGAACCATTGACCAGACTGGTCGCAGGTAAGACTAGGCTGCTTACTGCTTCTAATGTGTCTTCTGGTCGATACTCTAGCAGAGCCTTTCCAGGTGTTAGCCACGTGTCCAGGGATCACTTGCCACGTCATCAATGCTAGTTTTTTGGATGACATTTGCCCCCCAAGTTTATTTATCACGAGCAATAAATAAATTTTTGGACGAACGACTCTTCGGTAACCCCGCCTTACGTGTCAGAACCCTTCGTGTGTTCTTGGAAAAAGTAACCTACTTCTGTCTAATCACATCTTTTCGACTCCCCAGAAATAATTCGATGTCCATTCCGCTTCCCCATACTTCGAGAAAGGGAAACTGATGATTACACCTTTTTAATGCCACAGACAAACTTATATAATACCTTCGAAATCTTCCTTTTCTTTTTACGCACGCCATTGTCTTCACAAGAAACCCTAAAAGCCAGAGCTTTAATCGTCCCCGGAGACCGTTTCTTCTGTACTTCCAAGGCTCAGACCGAGAGTTCCTTGATCTCCGAAGGCCCTTTTTCCATCTCCACGATCATTTTCTTGGTAAGTTTTCGAATTCTTATGCTTCAAATTTTCGTGGTGCATGCTTCTGTATGTTGACTGTATGAGTTTATCTGTTTCTGGTTCGAGATGCTTGTGAGTAGAATGTTTTGTAGGCAAAAAAGGGTTACGAGTTAGTTTAATAGTCAGGATCATACTTTTAGGACGTAAGATCGAAGTAAAAATTCGATCTTTAGGCTAGTTGGAAAATAGGTTTTTCCCGCCCTAAGGGGAGTTGAAAAAGCTTTTTTGAAAAACTTTTTACTTTCACCCTTTGATCCGTCTTTCAAACTGTTCGTATGGAACACTTAACTTTTTGTTAGAATGTTGTTGTATAAAAGCTTGGCTTTCATACTCGACCAGCGTTATTCTAAAAAGCTTTTAAAAATTCTTTATCCTCACCTCCCCATTCTTCTGTTTGCAGACATTGATGCCAGATTTGTGGGGAGGTGAACGGCCCATCGACGACGACCTTCTCGCCCAGCTGCTCGAGGGCGAAGAACAACCGGCTGACCGAGTCCACGAGATTCCCTTCTCACGATCTTCTACTAGACCTCGTCCTTCTCCTCCTCAAATGGCCCGTTCCAAATCCGTAGGCAAGAAAAGACCTGAGTCTGAAAACAGTCCAAACCTTCCTCCCCAGCCTGATTCGCAGGCTAGGGCTCCCTCGACCAGTGGTCGAGAAAATCCTATTCCTGACCCTAATATCCAAACCAGGGCCCGCCTTCGCCATCAGAATTTGCCTGATGTCGAGTGGTATACTTCTCCGACCAGCTCAGTGACCATGCAGATGGTTGCTAACTACTTCAGGAAATACCCTCTTACAGGGGTTTCCATTACAATTCTTGCCGCAGACCAAAGGGCTAACCTCCCTGGGGGCGTATATAGTGCCTGGTCTCGGTATCACTTAGAGGCAGGGGCTTACCTCCCTCTACATCCTTTTTATGAGGGGGTGGCCAATTATTTCAGTGTCGCCCCTTTCCAAATTACTCCAAATGGATATAGAATGCTGGCCGCACTCTATATCCTGTATAAACTCAAGAAATGGCCAGAACCTACCCCTCATGAGGTCAACTATCTTTTTGACCTTAAATCCAACCCGCAAAAATATGGAACGGGTTTCTTCCACTTCTGTCACCAGGAGACCAATTGGACGTTCCTGAGTGACACCACGCATATATCGAACGTGGGGCAGTACAGTAAGGAGTACTTCCTTACACCGGACATAACCAGCAACAACCTGGCCTTTGCTCGAGGAGGTAAGTGCCTGCCTTTGACTGGTCGATACTTTTAATCAAGGAGTTTCCTTTCATTTTTCTCAAATTTCACTTTGTCTTTCAGGCCCATGGTTACGTCCGACCCCAACACCAGACATGGTGTTGAGGTCCAATAGACTGGCTAGGATGACAGACGCAGAAAAAAGCGTCAAGTCCCTGGTCACCGATGAAAACTTGAGGCTGTCTGGCCTCCTGGCTCCTTGCCATGAAACAAGAGGGTCCGTGGTAGACGATGCCACTGCTGAGGGGGTTCCCGAGCAGCAACCTCCCGCGTCCCCTCCTCGAAGGAGGCCAACGGGGGTTACAATCAGGGAGCCCACAGGCAATCCTTCCGCAGAAAGGCCTTCTGCTCCCCAAGGCAAGGGGAAACAAAAGGCCAAAGAGCCAATTGTGGACCTGGGGGAATCCTCTGATGAAAATGGTAACATTATTTTGCTTTTAAGTAGCTTGCCAATTCCCTGTCATTTGTTTGATGGGGAAGGCAACTTTACATATACTCCAAATTTAGGGCCAGAGTTCTTCATGCTAGATAATGAGTGTATGACTAATAGAGTCAATAGTATACCGACCAGTAGTTGTAGCTTGGGTACTAACTTTGTGACCTTCTTTTTCGTTTTGATAGATAGTCTTCATCTGCTTTTATCTTTACCCTTTTGCATGCTTTTTCTCGCGTGCAGATATGGCCACTCCCAACGTCTTCGACTTATACAATGCTGAGGAGGAAGAAGAAGTTCCTCAGCTCCGAAGGAAGTCATCCCAGAGACAAATTGGCGAAACAAGCCAGAGACCGGCCAAGAAAAGTCGAACAGAGGACCCTCCCAGGGACGTGCCAGCTGGGCAAACTTCTATTCATCCTCCGGCCCCTGCAGAGAAAGAGACTCCTCCCGCTCCAAAGATCCCTCCTCCGGCTGCACCCAGCAGGGAACAAGATAGGCGGGAAGAGGCCCTTGGGGCCAAACTCTCGAGCCGTGCCGTACGAGTAGCAAAAGACTGCATTGCGTTCATCGGGAAAAATGACCGCGTCAAGGATGCAATGGTTGAGGCAGAAAATATGACGGTCGATCTGATCCTGAACAGGACCTTGAACGAAATAGCCAGCGTAAGTACTTCTTTAATCCTTTTGGCCTTAGTCTTTTAGTCTTTGCCACAGGTTCTAACTCTTATCCTTTGTCTTCAAGCTTTGCTGTCCGCCACCACTGCTCGCACCCGCACCCAAGCCACCATCGAGCAGGCTAGGGCAAAGGCCATTGAAGGGTACCAAGTGAAGGCAGCCGAGGAGCTTTCAGCTGTAGAAGTCAGGCATGCCAAGGAGTTGGAGGCGATGGTCCAACAGAGGGATGCTGTGGTGATAAAGTTGTCGGAGGCTGAAGCTGTGAAGGAAGCTGCGATAAAGTCAAGGCAGGATTATCAGGATGCCAGCCGCACCCACCTTCGCGAAATCAGAAGATTGGAAGAGGTGCTCAAACCCAAGGACGAGGCCATCGCCACTCTCGAGGGCAAAGTAAAGCAGTTGGAGCTCGACAACTCCAAAAATCTGGAAAGGTATAAGAGGACGACGCTCCGATGTTTCTACAACTTCTGAAAACATAATCAGGGAGCCGACTTCAGCTATCTTTCAGAGGATATAAGGGCTGCCGAGCTGGCTCGCTGCACTGCCCAACTGGCCGAAGAGGAGGCAAGAGCGAGGATCCCTGCTTCCCCAAGTCTGGCTGGTGTTGAAGAAGAAGGAGGAGCTGTTGAGGATGTTGTCAACCAGGATGCCGCTAATGACCCTCCGGCCCCAAATGCCTCTTGAGCTTTTCCATTATTTTTTCTTTCTTTTTGATTATACGACCCACAGGTCGTGATGTAAAGACAATATTTTTATTTTAAACTTTGCTGCACGGGCAGTAAATCTTTTTCTTTTACTTGAACAGTTACATCCAAGAAGTGATGCTTGCAGTGTAAAAGATTGCATGATGCTATAATATTTTCATTTATTATAACATTTGTTCGTATGACCGAACTTAGCATAGTACTTTGGCATGATTTAACAAAATATAAATTTTGAAAAATACTCTAAGTTCCTTAGCATGCTTTCACTCCTTTTGTTCATGTGTTTACATACCTCATGGTATGCTTTGCTATCGATGTGCCTTATATGCCCCCCAAGTGATCGAGGAGCTTTAGGTCCTTGGTCACTTGCCTTGACCATGATCTGTTCGAACTTTCCTGTTCGTGTGCAAGAATAATACTTTGTAATACAACAAAACAACACACGTAATGAACAAATATTTGTAAATATAAATTCACAAAGGTTGGCAAGAATGACTGGCTGCGTACAGTCCCTTATAATCTCGTATTAAAAATGGACTAAACATGTCTTTACGAGTGATTAGCCATATAGCGTGGCTAACCCTCTTTGCTAAACTTGTAAAAAGAAAAATTAATACAAGCCAGTTCTTAAAAAAGGACTGTTCACTGATAATACTTGCGCAGGTGTTCTCCATTCCAATAACGTGGAACAAGATCTCCGTTTAAGCGTGCAAGTTTGTAGGTGCCTGGATGAAGGACTTCTTCAATCTGGTAAGGTCCTTCCCAATTAGGTCCGAGCACTCCAGCAGTAGGGTCGCAGGTATTTAAGAAAATTCGTCGTAGCACCAAGTCTCCGACGTTGAATTTTCTTTCTTTAACTTTGGAGTTAAAGTACCGGGCGACTTTTTGTTGGTATGCAGCAACTCGGAGTTGGGCCTTCTCCCATATTTCATCAATCGAGTCTAGAGATTCCATCATCAGTTGGCTGTTCTGGTCCTGGTCGTATGTTAGACGTCGATGTGAGGGGGGATCTAATTCGACAGGCAACATCGCCTCATATCCATAGGCTAAGGAAAATGGGGTATGTCCTGTCGCTGTTCGGTGAGACGTCCTATACGACCAGAGGACTTCAGGCAGTTGTTCTGGCCATGCTCCCTTAGCTTCTTCAAGCCTTTTCTTCAGGGTGTCTTTAAGAGTTTTATTCACGGCTTCCACCTACCCATTCGCCTGGGGGTGTGCAACTGAAGAAAAGCTTTTAATGACTCCATGTCTTTCGCAGAAATCGGTGAATAAATCGCTGTCAAACTGGGTTCCATTGTCTGAAACTATCTTTCTAGGCAAACCATATCGACAAACAATGTTTTTGATAACAAAGTCAAGGACTTTCTTGGTCGTGATGGTAGCGAGCGGTTCAGCATCGACCCATTTGGTGAAGTAATCGACGGCTACGACTGCGTATTTTACTCCGCCTTTCCCTGTAGGTAGGGATCCAATCAAATCTATCCCCCATACTGCAAAAGGCCACGGACTTTGCATCTATTTTAATTTGTTTGGAGCTGCTCGTGGAATCTTGGAGAATCTTTGACATTTATCACATCTTCGTACAAACTCCATCGAATCCTCGTTCATAGTTGGCCAGAAGTAGCCTTGCCTTAGAATCTTCTTTGCCAAACTCTGCCCCCAAGCGTGATCCCTGCAGAAGCCTTCATGCACCTCTTTCATGAGTTCCTTAGCTTTTTCTGGTGTAACGCACCTGAGTAGTGGCATTGAATATCCTCTTCGGTACATAACACCATTGACCAGTATGTACCTAGCAGCTCGCCTTTGTAGAGTTCTGGCTTTGTTCCAATCTGTTGGCAGCGTACCATTTGTCAGATACTCCAAATAAGGTGCCATCCATGTATCTTCCATCCGTATCTCCATACTGGATTCGATTGTTTGAATGCTTGGCTCACTCAGTCTCTCTACTGGCACGATGTTCAAAGTGTCAGCATCCTTCGCACTCACGAGTTTGGCTAAGGCATCTGCGTTTGAATTCTGATCTCGCGGGATTTGCTGGAGGGTGTACTTCGTGAACTGGGCTAGCAGGTCTTTTGTTTTATTTAAGTAGGCCATCATTTTTGAGCCTTGCGCTTGATATTCTCCTAGGACCTGATTCACCACCAGCTGTGAGTCACTGTAGATATCAAGCGTCTTTATGCTCATATCCTTTGCCATCCTCAATCCAGCGAGGAGTGCTTCGTATTCTGCTTCATTATTTGACGCGATGAAGTCGAACCTGATGGCGCAGTGAAATCGATGCCCTTCCAGCGTTATCAATATCACTCCCGCTCCAGCGTGGGCTTCATTGGAAGACCCATCCGTGAATAACTTCCACGAAGGAGCTTTGTCTTGAGGCTCAGGCGCTTCAGGCTGTTCGCACTGCTCGCTGTCTGGGAGTTCGGTGAACTCTGCAATAAGGTCGGCCAAGATTTGTCCCTTGACTGCTGCTCGCGGTGAATAAGTTATATCGAACTGCCCCAGTTCGACTGCCCATTTTAATAATCGTCCAGCCGCTTCTGGTTTTTGGAGGACTTGCCGAAGGGGCTGGTCAGTTAGAACTGTAATAAGATGAGCTTGAAAGTAGGGGTGTAGCTTCCTAGAGGCCAGGATTAAGCAATATGCTAACCTCTCGATTGGTGGATATCTCAATTCTGCCCCGATCAACCTTTTGCTGACATAGTAGACTGCCTTTTGTACGCCTTCCTCCTCTCGCACTAGTACCGCGCTAGCAGCAACTTCAGTAATCGCCAGGTAAATAAACAAAGTTTCTCCTTCAATTGGCTTTGATAAGATGGGAGGCTGTGCCATATGGGCTTTCAAGGCCTGGAATGCTTGCTCGCAGTCTCCCGTCCATTCAAACTTCTTATTTCCTCTAAGTAGATTGAAAAAAGGGACACACTTGTCTGTTGATTTTGAAATGAATCTACTTAGGGCTGCGATTCTTCCGGTTAAACTTTGTACATCCTTGATCCTCTCCGGAGATTTCATGTCGATCAGGGCTTTTATCTTGTCGGGGTTGGCCTCGATTCCTCTTGAATTTACAATAAACCCCAAAAACTTCCCTGATCCAACTCCGAAGGAACATTTGAGGGGGTTTAACTTCATCTGGTATTTTTTCAATACACTAAAGCACTCTTGTAAATCCCTCACATGTCCTTCTGCCCTTTTAGACTTTACCAGCATGTCGTCCACGTATACCTCCATGTTTACTCCGATTAGCTCCTTAAACATGTGGTTGACTAGCCGTTGGTAAGTCGCACCTGCGTTTTTCAGTCCGAAGGGCATTACTTTGTAACAGTATAAGCCCGTATCAGTCCGAAAGCTGGTGTGATCCTCGTCAGGGGGGTGCATGCTAATCTGGTTGTAGCCCGAATATGCATCCATGAACGAGAGGATCTCGTGTCCTGCAGTTGCATCGACCAGCTGGTCGATTCTTGGGAGTGGGAAGCAGTCTTTTGGGCAGGCTTTATTGAGGTCTGTAAAATCCACGCAGGTCCGCCATTTGCCGTTAGGCTTGGGAACCAGCACTGGATTTGAGACCCACGATGGATAAAATGCCACCTTGATGAACCCATTCTCCTTTAGTCTTTCGACTTCTTCTTTTAAGGCTCTTGATCTATCTTTATCGAGCAGCCTTCTCTTTTGTTGCACGGGTGGAAAGGTCTTGTCTATATTCAAGACATGGCTGATAACTGCGGGATCTATCCCAGCCATGTCTTTGTGCGACCAGGCGAAAACCTCTTGTTTCTTTCGCAAAAATTCCACCAGTGCGTTCTTCGTGGTAGGCTATAAGTTTTTCCCAACCTTTACGACTCTGGTCGAGTCTTCTTTGTCGAGTTGGACCTCCTCCAGGTCTTCGACGGGTCCAACATTCTCTTCAAAATCCCCAAAGCGAGGATCCAAATCTCTGTCCTCACTTTGGGCAACACCCTATTTGGTGACTTCATCACCGGATTGGGCTTGTGTATCAACTGCCATCTGCAACCTATCTGAGGTAGCGCTCTTCGACGTTCCACTCTTCTCCTTTGTGATTGAGGCGTTGTAGCACTCCCTGGCTTCCCTCTGGTTTCCCAACACGCGTCCTACCCCCACGTCTGTTGGGAATTTCATGGCCAAGTGCCACATAGAGATGACGGCCCGCAGATCAACCATTATGGGCCTTCGAATAACGACATTGTACGCCGAGGGACAATCGACCACAACAAAAGTGGCGAGTAATGTCCTTGTTGCAGGCGCTGTACTCGTCGTTACTGGGAGTTTGATCAATCCGGCAGGGGCGAGTCCTTCTACAGAGAAGCCGTATATCGTTTGGTTGCAGGGCTCCAAGTCCTTAATGGACAATTTCATGCGTTCCAGTGTTGATTTATACAGGATATTCACTGAACTTCCTGTATCGACCAGTACTCTCTTCACCATCATGTTGGCCATCTGGATGTCCACGACCAGCGGATCGGAATGTGGGAACCTGACGTGTTGGGCGTCGCCATCAGAGAAGGTTATCTCACCTTCCTCTGACCGAGCCTTTTTTGGTGCACGGTCCTCCACAGTCATCATCTCGATGTCCTGGTCGTGGCGCAGAGTCCGAGCATATCGTTCCCTGGCCTTTCCTCTATTTCCCGCGAGGTGCGTGTAACGCCCCAAACTCCAGGGACCGTTACGGTGTGCCTTGTAAACAGTGCTAAACTCGCTAACCGAGTCATTTGGCCAAAAATTGTGAACTAAGTGTGATTAGCGGTTTAGGGATTAAAAACTTTGGTTAAGATGTAACGTTTCACTAGAACGTTTAATATATACATTGGGATCCCAGAAGTATACTTTTAGAGTCTACTACAAGAAAATATTTACAACAGGCCGTTCTAAGCGGCAAAACAGGGTGTAACCCTAGTTCCACTTTAAACCTCGGCCGTGGCGGACGAGCAGCTGCATATGTACACGGCATCACCTAAGCTCTCCAACTCAAGGATGGTCCAGCTTCCTCTTGCCTTTACCTGCACCACATAGCACCCGTGAGCCGAAGCCCAGCAAGAAAATATTATATAACATGATATAATATCAACAATAATCATAATAGCCATTCAGGACCAACGGTCCAAAGCAGATAGGTGACAATAGCCAAAAGTCACAGAAGTGGGTACAACTCCCTCTAGCCATGTGACGATAGGGTCACCAGGGCTTATTTGATAAGTGGTTCTTTCATAAGCTTGATCAGGATAGGTGCATGGTGATAGGTCACCAACATAACCATCCTCCTAACTCTAGAGCCGTGACTAAGGACAGCGTCCCCCAGCCATGTGACAAGCAGTCACTGGGGTCATATACCTTGGCTGATGATCATCTGGTCTTAGACTAGGCAAGCGCTTATAGTTCTCATTGACCTTCCGATTGGTCCAGCATTAATACCCCATATGAGTCATTCAATGCCAACCTCGATTAGACTTAATCTTTATTTGGCCCGGCGTTCACAACGCACTGCCACTTCTGACCCTTGGGTCAGTGAAACACGTCCAGTGCTCAGCCCGTTGTGAACTTGACTAATAAGTCACAGCTTCACAGACGGATCTGACACCATTGTCGATTCTGACTAATAAGCTAGCGCCATACACAGGTAAGCCATGCCACCAAACATATATCACATGTCCAATATCCATAAACAATGTATTCAACATGCTTAATTAACAGGTACTATCACAATTAGAACCATGCACAACACAGAGGCTCAAGCTCTGGACGATATCATACCCAGTATACAAAGCATGTCCTAACCACATGTTTCTCGTGCATCATATGCGTTATATTCAACAATTCTACATGCACCAGTAACTGCCATGCATGCCATGTTCAACAATCAACCAACATGCATCAAGAACAACCATGCATGTCATACTTATTAATCATCCCACATGCACCAAGAATAGCCATGCATGTCACATATACACAGGGTGCAGTTTTCTTACCTCCGGTTCGAGTAAAAGTTAAAACAAGAATGACCCTTGAGAACGATCGATCCTTAATCCTTTGACGGTCACCTAGTCATAACCAAAATGATCTCCAATTAATGAAAATTACCAAAGATAGGGTCTTAACCTAAACCCCACTCTCGGGACCTCAAAACACGCCCTCACAGTGAGTAGATTCGATCCCGGGCCTTAAGGATTGAAACCCCAAGCCAAAAGCCCTTAAAAACACCCAAAACAGGGTTCTGAAGGAACAGGGCAGCGCTACAGCGCTGCCCTTCTAGCGCCCCAGCGCTCAAGACAGAACCTCAAGCCACCCAACCTCCCTGCAGGTAGCGCTGTAGCGCCCTACACTGGGCGCTGTAGCGCTACCTTCAGCCAGCTAATTCCCAGATTTTTCCTTCTTTCGATTCTACCATTTCTAACCCAATCCAAAAGCTTTCAAACATCAAATTAACTCCCAAATGAACCCAAATACCACCTCCACATGTCCTAGGGACCACAACCCCAAGAACCCTAGCCAAAACTCCAACCACATCCCAAGTTTCCAACCCAAAAACCAGCTGAAGCTTAACTTAGAAAACATAGCAAAATCAAGAGTTCTAGTGGCTAGAAACTCACCTTAATCTTGGAAACACACCCCCTTCAATGGTGGAGCACAACCCTAGCTTGGCTAAGCTTGGTTCCTTGGCTTAATTCCTCAAACTGAGCTTGAAAATCCAAAGAGAAAAGAGGAAGAGAATCTATCGGGAGAGAAGGAAAAGAAACTCTGTTTTTGTTACTCTTCTATAGCCTTAATGGCTGATATATATCTCTTAGGGTAAAAAGACCTAAATACCCTTAGGTATAAAATAAAACCTTAACAACCACCAAGGGCAAAACCGTCCTTTCGCACCTATTTCGTTAATCACAGTTAACACCCTCCAATTCCCGCTATTCTCAATAACCTCAAACACCAATAATCCATATCCCATTACCCTTTAATTCTCAGTAATGCTCTAGTCATTAAATTCACCCCAAGACTCACCCCGAGCCCCGAACTTAATCTCGTTATGACTAGACCGAACACTTTCATCTCATGATCGTCTCATGCCGAATAGCTCGAACCAATCCACCTTATAATGTGGCTATATTAATTAATCACAATCATGCACCCAAAATACACAATTACGCCCACAGCGACCAAATTGCCAAAATGCCCTTATAATAATAAATACTCCCATATGCATGCATTCACCATCATATAATAATATAATTTATGTAAACATGCATATAATCATTAAATACCATAATAAATCAATTATGGCCCTCCCGGCCTCCTAATCAAGGTCCTAAACCTTATTAGGAAATTTGGGGCATTACAGTGCAGGCCTCCACAGATGGTTAAGAGTGTTCCAGTCACGGGGGCAGGCTGTAAGGGTGGCGAGCGTTGGCGCGTGGGCGCTTGCTCGTTGCCACCCGGAGCTTCTCGTTGGGAATTTCCCGAGGCCCGTACGTATCTTCTCAAGTGTCCTTGTCTAATAAGGAACTCGATTTCGTCTTTCAACTGGTTGCATTCATTGGTGTCATGTCCGTAGTCGTTATGATAACAACAGAATTTGGTAGTGTCCCTCTTCGAAATATCCTTCCGAATGGGGCCAAGATTTTTGTAAGGCACACTAGAACTTGTGGCCTGATAAACCTCTCCCCGAGACTCAACGAGGGCAGTGTAGTTAGTGAACCGAGGTTCATAATGATTACCCTTGGCTCGTTTGTTGTCGGAGGTGGAAGGCTCGTTATATGGCCGTTTTCCACCATTCTTGCCATTGCCATTTCCGTTGCCTTTGCCGTTGCCATTAGGTTTGGAACCATTGGCGGCTTTGGCAGGTTCGGAAGCCTTCTTATCCTTGCTTGAGGGCTTTCCGTCGTCAGTGATGGCTTCTTCGAGCTTGATGTAGCGATCAGCCCGGTCCAAAAATTCTTGGGTAGTTCTCACTCCTTCCTTTTGGAGACTTTTCCAGAGGGGAGAACGACGTTTTACCCCTGCGGTAATGGCCATCATTTTTCCTTCATCCCCCACCGTTTTTGCTCCAGCCTCCGCTCGCATAAAGCGATGGATGTAGTCCTTTACTGACTCCCCATCTTGCTGGCGAATTTCGACCAGCTGGTTTGCTTTGGTTGGATGCACACGACCTGCATAGAACTGTCCGTAAAACTCCCTTACGAACATCTCCCAGGAAACTATGCTTGCAGGAGGGAACTTAAAAAACCATTCCTGCGCAGCTTCAGAAAGTGTTGCAGGGAAGATCCTGCACCGAGCGTCTTCGGACACTTTCTGAATATCCATTTGAATTTCAAACTTGTTGACATGAGACACTGGGTCTCCATACCCATCAAAGTTCAGGAGTGTAGGCATTTTGAACTTGCTTGGGGTTTCGGCGTTAGCTATCCTCTGTACGAAAGGAGTGTCTTTCCTCCTATCATGGTCGATGTAAGATGTTCTTCCCCCTACCAGCTGTTGCACGGCCTATTATATCCGTGGCCATCTCTGAACCTCGACTGGCTATGGTGGGATCGGCTGTTCCCTCGGTTTCCATTTCTGGCTGAAACGTCCCGAGCGTTAGAGGGTGGCCTGTGCTGGTCGTGGTGTCCCCATGCATCATCGTGTCGTGGGGGACCCCGGACTGCAGAGCCTAACTCTGAGTCCCTCCTGTTACCAGGGGGATACTGACCTCTGTTCGGTAGGTTTGGCTCATCACCCCTACGACGTCTAGGACTACGAGGCTGATGCTCGACCCTATTCTGCCTTTGTTGCGGGGGATTGCCGCGACCAGCCTGGGATGGTGGCTGCGCCTCAGGGTCCAGCGGGACATCGTCATGGGGCGCTTGAGACTGCTCGGGCCTTTGTGGACTTGAAGGCTAGATCGGTGGGCTTGGATTAAGACCCCTCTAGGGTGGCCCATTGCCAGGTTGGTCAGGTTGCGAAATAGGTGCGGCCTGATTCCTTGCCAGCTGCAAGGCCGCCTCGAGGGCTGCCATGGCTTCACTCTAGCGGCGGTCCATCTCCGCCTGCCTTTCGCTTAGTTCTGCGCATTGCCGTTCAATCTCCTACTGCTGCTGTGCCACAACTCCGGCAGCAGTCTCCTGACTGGCTCTCAGATTAGCCAGCTCTTCCTGCAACGCGCCCAGGGTACTCTTCAGCGTTGCATCATCCATTTCTTCCTCCTCAAAGTCCAGATGTGGCTCATCCTCCGCCACGCTTGCAGGGGGAGGAGGAGGTGGATTTGATGGCGCAGCAGCGGCCGCCTGTCCAGCTTTCCTTCCAGTTTTCGCCATTAGTTTTCTCAGCAATGATTAATCAAGCTCTCAATGAAAGCACCAGAATGTTGACCCAGGATTTGGCCAACTGACACGGAGTCAGAATATGCTTGATATGAATGAATGTGTAGAGAAGAACGTAATGACAAAAATTAATAACAACACGATATTTTTATAGTGGTTCGGCCCCAGGATCTGGTAATAACCTACGTCCACTTAGATTGTTATTGATATGAGAACCAAAGGAGTGATCAAAGAACAAGGGTTCAATGAGTTTCACTAACCTCTCAAGAAAAATACAATATCACTAGGAGAATTACTTTAGTCTCAAATGATTAAAAGCCAAAAAGTCCCTTCCTTGAGCTATCTTTTGCTATTTATAGGCTCAAGGGGGATTACAAAAGATTGTTACAGATATTCTTTCCTGAATCATCGGATACTCAGGAGATTGTGTGAGTTAAATTCGGGATTTACAAAGATCTTCTCATTAATGTTGCTTTGTATGCGGAACCATCGACCAGACTGGTCGCAGGTAAGACTAGGCTGCTTACTGCTTCTAATGCGTCTTCTGGTCGATACTTTAGCAGAGCCTTTCCAGGTGTCAGCCACGTGTCCAGGGATCACTTGCCACGTCATCAATGCTAATTTTTTGGATAACATTATTGATTAGACTTAAAGATGGTGCCTACACTATAAATAAGGGTGATTAGATTTGAAAGTACTGATCACACTTTTCAATTCTCTCTCTAACCTCTCTCTGTTTCTAGCTCTCACAAAACATTCATTTTCTCCAAGAAACTCATCAAGCATTGCTTAACTTGTATGAGTTCAAAGGCTTGTTAAATCCAACTTCTCATTCCACATTGGTAAAGCTTCAAGCAACTAATGGAAGACTTGGAATAGAGATTTTGGACAACGATACTAATTTGTGAATAAGCCTTTAGAAGTTTCCCAAATTTGAAGATTCAATTGCTCATTCAAATGTTATATCTCTCTAAAACCTAACTTTGTAATTGTGTTATTATTTTGTGATTTACTTATTTAATTGTGTTCATTATTGTTAATATTGATGATTAGATGATTATAAATTCATGTTATATTTATTTAATCACTTGATCTTTAATTATCAAGATTTGCATTCATACTTTGAATATGGTTACTTGATTATCAAGATTTGCACTCATACTTTGAATAAGATTCTTGATTAGTATCTAGGGTTTGTAATATTGTATTATTCCCATTATTCATTATTGATTTAGAAAGTATGAAGTCTTAAATCCCCAACACTTTTTCTCTCATCTCCCTTGATAACTCTCTCTTTTCTCCCTCACTTTCTCTCCAGCCACACCAAACCAATGAAGACCCCTCTGCCTCATGGTTCTTCGTCTTTGCTGTACTATTGTTCTTCCCAAAAATCTTCTTGATGCATGTATGTATTGCCCTTAATATTTTTTTCACATTGTTGTTCATCGATGGGCATTGATTTTAATTTTCATCCCATTATTTCTATTAACTAACTTGTTTTAACAACAAAGGTGTGGATACCTCTGGGCTTATGTAGTAGAAATTTGTTCTCATTTCAAGTTTTCAATCCTAATAATGTAACAACTGTTGGTGCTTTCAGGTTGGGTGGAGAGAGATTAATTTTGGGTATTACAAGATAAACTAGTCTCCTTTAATTGGCTAGTGGTACAACTTATATTATTGTGCTATATATCTTAATCAACCTGGCTGAATTTTAATAAAATTCTTTGACCATTTTATTTATGTGTTTTTGTTCTACAAATTGTTATAAGTGTACTTTGCTTGTAATTTTTTTTTTTTGGAGTGTTTTTAGTAGTTTTCTTATAGCGTTATGCATTGTGAAACTTTTACATCGATACCAACTAATGACAAAGTTTGTATTGTACTGACATCAAAATGGACCTAGTGTTGGAGAAACATTAAGAGCACGCAGCGAAATTGACGTGGTGGGCCCATTGTTTATAGGAACAACAACACTAACAAAATTTCATCACTCATATAAATAGTTTATATGAACAAGAAAACAATCCAGAAAATTTAACATACAATATTATTAATCATGCAACAAATATATAAATATACAATATATTTATAAATAACATATAAACATACAAGAACATGAACTTTTACCTCTTGAAGCTTATCAAGTGTCCTTGAGTCTTTTCGTATATTTATCGATCTTCTTATCCAAATCTTTAAGCACTCAAACCACGATCTTATAGAGTGTTCTCTACACCTCAAGATGTGTGTGGGCACATAGGGAACGTGAGTTTGCAATTTTAGGAATCACAAGTATTTCTTAACACATGAGAATTTGCATTATGGTCTAAGAATGACTAGAATAAAGAAAAAAAAGAAAGAGTTTTGTCTGGCAAAAACTCTGAGAACTATTCTAAATTGTGTATTGTGTTGTATTGTTTGTGTTTTTGTTCCGTGTGTATTTTCTTCTTCTTCTATATCATATATATAGAGATTTATATTACCTTATTATTCCTAATAATAATAATATCATAATGATGATAGGATTTGATTTACGTAAATATCTAACTTACAAAATTTGAAAAAAACTATTTTCAAATTTTTAAATAATTAAATAAATAAAATAAAAACAACACCGATACAATATCAGTGTAGTCATACACGCATGGAACAGTCGTTGGATTGTGTCATGTGTGGATTGCAATATCCTTTTCAGGAATATTGCATTTTTCTTTTATTTAATTATTTAATTAAAATAAATATTCCACAAAATAAGGTGTTAATACTCGAAGAATGTTAAATGGTTTCTTGAGGCATCTTCCCCACCCCATCCAACCGATGACAATCATATTTCAAAAATCAAAATTCAAATTAATGATCATCATTATCATCATCTTTTAAAATTAAATAAAACAAAAACTATTTTTGACTTACCATTTTTATTTCCTGATACACAAATAAAATAATTAATTTCAAAAATTTATTTATTTATATATATGAAATTCAAAAATTTATATATTTAAATTAATAAATATATTTTCAAAAATTAATAATTAATTCCAAATTAATTATTCAACCTCAATTATCATATAATTGTATACTTGAGCCGAAGAATAAAATTCTTCTCAAATTTCCAAATTACAATTATACCCTTGTATCAACTCTTATATTGATATAGTGTTAATAGAGCCACCCTGAGGATCTATGGACCTATAATATCAAACTCCAATAAATATTACATTATTAATCAAAGCTCTTTGATTAAATAATAATATTTATTAATCTCATGATTACTCCACTATAAATATGAGATTGAACTCTTGATAATTATAGACATATATTTACTGTGTACTTTATTAAAGAATAAAGTGTCCATTGATATAATCATTACATACAACATTAATCCTCTATTAATGGTTCATAATTAAAAGGTAATAAAATTACCCTTTTAGCTATATATTGTTCCTAGAGTACCATTGACTTTACTAGTGAATGTTGTGTCACAACAAGTTTGCAATGTGAGCACTTATAACATTTTCAGTTCCAAAAGCCAATCCAATAGGGAACTATTATTCAATCTATAAGAAGGTATAGATTCCATATCTGTTAAAATATGTCCCCAGCCATATACATCGTTGAGTCTCCAAAACAATTGTTCTTAGCCTGATCTTTCTGAAAAACCTTAACGCATGAATCAAAGGATCATATGACATATATGGGAGTTCATAGAAACCTCATGATTAAGATCATTGTGTATATGATCATTGTTTGATGTGTTCGATTAATACTATGAAACGGTGTTTAAACACGTATTAACAAATCACATATGATCTAGTTCTACATACTCTCAACATGCAGTACCTCCACTAAAATGTCCTACTACACTAGTAACCCAGATATAAGTCACATGTATTCATAATACTAGTGGACCGTACTAGCAGTAATTAATCTAAAGATTCCATAACTTTATTTTACTGTGAATTGTTCTAAGTTTATTATCTTAATCTCGATCATCTCATAAAAATATGAGATCAAGACTATATAGATAAATTTTGGAATTTTATGATATTTACTTAATATTATCAATATAATATCGGACATAGTCTATATATATAATAATTCAATTCAATTATTTATTTCATTTAAAATATTTGTCAACTACAATTGCTTTAAGGACACTATTCCCAACACCTAATAGTTGTGAGATATTCTGGATATACATAATATCAAGGACAATTTTTTAATCTTCCACAAGGTCTTATCCATTATGCAGTTGAAGTTGCTTTCTAAATTAAATATAGAAGACAAAACTTGTATATCTTGAAGTAAAGTGAACATGATAAACATATCATCTTTAATATTGAACAATTAAATTTGAGAATGTGGAGACAAAGAGAAAGTATTAGGCCAAATTCTATAGTGATGCTACATGCCATCAATTTCTCTTATTTTTCCTCTGTTGTGTGTGTGATATATGCTTCCAAAGATTTGTGTTCCTTACTTAAGTAATATATCACCTTTTATTGGCAGTATTATATTGTAATAACCAAGCTTATTATTTTTCTTTGAAGCTCCTTAATTATGACCTCATGTTAGTTTTATTAGTTTATAGTTATGACTTGAGTGGTAGAATTTAAAAATATTGCTTTAAGTTTAAATTATTTTTTTTAGGGTATGATCTTATGACTTAGAAAATAATTATAATTTATATAGTTATAATTATTTTAGTTAGTATTTATAAAATTTTAGTATATGATTAAATCAGAGTATAGCTTAAGATTTTATTAAAAATTATGTGCACATGTCATTTGGTGGTTTAAGAAGTATACTTGTAGCATTAAAAATAAGTCACACAAATTATTTGAATTTAACTAGTATGGCCAAAATTCCCTATAGAATTAAAATGTGGATTTTTCATGAATGAATTAATTAAGTAATACAATTAAATTGAAGAACCAAGTGGAGACTTACCTAGTCTTGGGCGTGTAGCATAAAAATAGGCTAGTTTTTGACTCATTTTGAACTTGCATGGATAGGTGTCACACTAAGCTTGATAAGTTGGAGATAGATTGAAGCTTGTTGAAATATTTTAATTTTAAATGGCATAGTAACAAGTGATGACTTTTGACCACTTTGGTTACTTGTTAGTGTGTGTGTGTCATGTTGAGAGAGTTTGTAGCACCTTTGAATGAGCAAAGTAGGGGCTGGCCGAAACTACCTATGTGGAGGGAGAGTTTGAATTTTAAAACTAGTTGAATTAGTGTGGAGAAGTTTAAGGAAATGGGTTGGGGTTGGAGCCTATAAATAGAGCTATTCCCATCATTATTTTTCACACTCAAAAAGCAAGAAAAGTACTCTCATTTTCGCAATTCATAGCTCCCAAAAGCTCTCATCTTTTTGCCCCATAAAAAATCACCACAGTCGAAATCTCATAGTCCTTATAAGTGTTCGAGATTTCTTTCTTATTCTATTTTCTTAATTAACCTCAAACACTCAAGCCATTATAGACCTTATATAGCTAAAATATCAAGCTTCTTAAAACACTATATAGCCCAAAATACCCCAAGTATTGAAGCTCTTAATATCATTGTTGGAGATAGGCATTGTTTACCCAAAAATGGCTCATGATGACGTGGCAAGAACGTATTACACGTGGTTGGCATGTGGCAGCGTCAAAATAAAGAGGTGTTGTTCGCCTATCGACCAGCTCCCTGTTGCTTCATCAGATCTCGCAGATAGATGTGACCAGTTTGGTCGCATGCTTCAGTTTCTTTCCTTTAAAGATTGTAATCTTGTAATAACTATATTTATTATTTCCTCTTTATTGCCTTGATACACTGAGATTAGGGATAATTGAGGCCCATTGGTCCATGTAACCCCCATGAGCCTATAAATATGCATGAGAGTGCTCAAGGATGGGACTTTTGAATCTTTAATCTGAATACTCTTAAAAAGAGAGTATAGTGTGATTATCCTCCGGAAAGTTGTAATTCTCCTAAGGCTTGTGAAACTCAAGAACCCTAGTTCTTTGATCACAGCATTGGGATTCAACACCAATAATAGCACTAAGTGGACGTAGGTCATTACCATTCATTGGGGCCGAACCACTATAAATTATTTGTGTCCTTTCTTTACCATTTGATTCCACTCTTGACTATCATCTCATTTCTTGTCGTAATTCTAACACCGTGTCGTTGGCTAAATCAAGGGACAACATTATGGTGCTTTCATTGAGAGTTTGATCAAGAAGCTTTAAGAAAATCAAATGGAAAAGACATCCAAGAGAGCTGGACAGGCCGCTGGCGCTGCATCATCTCAACCTCCTCCTCCAAATGTGGCGGAGAATGAACAACATTTAGAGTTTGAAGAGGAGGAGTTGGATTCAGAAACGCTGAGGGCAACACTGGGGGTGTTGCATGATAAGTTGGCCAATCTGAGGGCCAATCAGGAGAACGCAGCGGAGACCATGGCGCAGCAGCAGAGATAGATTGAGCGTCAGTGCCAGGAGCTGAATGAGCGGCAGGCGGACATGGACTGTTGGAAGAGGGATGCCATGGCCGCTCTTGAAGTAGCCATTCAGTTGGCTCAAGGACAGGCTGTACTGGCCTCTCAACCGGATCAGCCACCGAGTGCGCCACCACAGTGGGCTTCCAATCCAAGTCCTCCGCTTCAGCCAGCAAGCCCTCAAAGGCTGGAGCAACCACCTGTGGCTCAGGATGATGTCCCTATTCGGGATCCTGAGCAGCAGCCTCCATCTCAAGCTGGTCGAGGCAATCCCCAGCGCTAGAGGCAGAATAGGGTCGGGTAGTTGCCTCGCAGCCCTAGACACGCAGAGGACGAAGAGCCAAATCCATTGGGAAGGGGGCAGCGTCCTTCTGCCAACATAAGGAACAATGAGTTAGGCTCTGCAGTCAAGGCCCCCCCACGGCATAATAATGCACGGGGACACAATGACCAGCGCAGGCCTCCTCCTGACGCTCGAGAGATGCCAGCCCGAGGAGGAAACAGCATGAACAGCCGATCGCGCCATAATCAGCCATGGTTAGAGACGACCATGACTACAATGAGGCCGATTCTGGCAGGGGGAATTATGGTCAGAGGAATGAAGAAAAAGGTGGAAACAGAAACCCCCACCTCGAGAAAATAGGTCGACAACCCATATTGCTGGGGGGTAACCCCGGCAAAATAACGTCTTCGATCGGCTAGGAGTTAGCGAGTAGAGGCACAGGGATGAAGATTTGAGGGACGTGCTCAACGACCATTGCAAGATGCATGATGAATACGGTCCCCCGGTGCCAGTCACCCCAACGATCCCAGACGCGGTTCAGGCACAAATTGATGCCCTGAACCAAGCAGTACAACAACTAGTTGGGAGCAAAACATCCCACATAGAGTACTATCGGAGGAGAGGCACTCCGTTTGTGCAAAGGATTGATGTGGTAGAAACCCCCAGTAAATTCAAAATTCCAGTACTGCCAAACTTTGATGGGTACGGAGACCCAGTATCTCATGTCAACAAGTTTGAGATACAAATGGATATACAGAAAGTGGTAGACGATGCCCGCTAAAGGATCTTCCCCGCAACACTGTCTGACATTGCCCAGGAGTGGTTCTTTAAGTTCCCTCCTACTAGCATAGTATCATGGGAGATGTTCGTGAAAGAATTTTACAGACAGTTCTATGCGGGTCACGTATGATGGACCCAAAACGGGTATGTTTTAAATATTTTTAAATCGCCAGCACACGAATCGTTCATATAGAATAGTGATCGTGTAAGCAAGGATGTCGAACACATAGGAGTTGTCTAAAATCGAAAAGAAAACTATTTTAAATCAAAATTAATAAATTCTAACCTAGCTCCAAAGATTGATGAGAATTTGTGACAAGAAAATTAAATAAGGGACAATAATAAAGAAATTAAAGGCAATATATAAACAAAAATTAATAATAGAAATCAAGATGGTAAAAGAAGATTATTAAGGTATTAGAATCCACAAAATATAAGTTCAATAATATTTATAAGTACATTGATTCCCAAGTTTTAGTAATAGTAGAAATTAATCAAACCATCACTTATTTAAATTAGATATTCTATTTGAGCACAAGTTTTTATAAAAATATAGGATCTATCTTCACTTTTTAAAATTATAATTTCAAAGTATTTAATGTAAATCAATCTAATAAAATAACAAATAAATCAATGAACATTATTAATAAGGAAAAACATAATATTTTTGTTCTAAGAATTGGATGTGTACAATTTAATGACACATCTTACACAAAGAATATTATGTTTTTGTAATAATGAAGAACAGAGTGTAAATATGTGCTAACAATAAAAAATACATGATTTTTAAGATGAAAGAAGATATTTGAAAAAGAAAAAATCCATAAACTTTGTTACACAAAATGGGAAATCAACATACAAAATAAATACTATCTAGTTACATATTGTTTCATCATCACCTTAATAATCTTAAAAAGATTAGAAACTCATAACTAGAATAGAAAATAAAAACAAAAAAATTACAAACATAACTTAGGAAAATTTGGAGGAAAACCCCCAAATTGTTCCTCTAAAAATACATAGAAAATTAATCAAAAAGAAGAAGAAGATGAAGAGAATAGGGAGGTATTGAAAGTGTAGAACTTGTGTAGTGTAACCTCTCCCAAAATTAAGCACTTGATTCCCTTATTTATAGCCAAAAAAATGTGTTTAAAATAATCAATTTAAATGAATTAAATTGATTAAATTAAATTTGAAATGATGAATAATATGGCATATAGGGGTAAATTTTTAGGGGTGATGATGCTTTTGAGTAAAATGTTGTAGAAAATTGGGTAAAAATAGACAATTTTGGACAAAGTGACAAGGGGACCATTTATGGGCTCAATGAAGGAGGAGGTGGCTGGGCTTGTTTGGTGTGGTAGGCGGCTGGGAAGGGGTGCTGGGAAGGAAACCGTGGGCCTGGGGGCTGCAGCAGGCGAATTGGGCCTCGGCTGGGCAGTAGGGAAGACTGCTTTGGGATTGGGCCTCTTGAGGCAGGCGAGTGTACGAATGGGGAGGAGGGCTGCTGAAGCAAGTCTGGCATGGCTGGATTGGAGGCACGGGCCTAGGCTTCGAATGGCAGGTCCAACAGCTAGTGGAAGCTTGGTTTTCAGTTTTGCCATCTTTTATTTTTTCTTTCTTTTCCTTACTTTTCAAACACAAAAATGCAATAAATTCCCTACAAAAATAAATATAAAATAAATCATAATAAAATATTTCCAACTATAAAATAAATCAAGTTAATTATTTGATAATATTAATTATAACTTAATTTATATTTTACATTTAAGCTCAATAATACAACATCTTTTTACCTCAAATTAAACAACAATAATTCAAATAATTAACTACAACATTTTACAACAAAATAACTATAAAACACACAAAAATATATAAAATCAAAATAAACCCAACAAATTCAAAATTACTTAAAAACTTAGTAAGTTAACTAAAAACTCAAGAATTAAGCAACAATTAGCACATAAAAAGTGGTAAAATAACTCTATTTTGTAGAGTTATCAGCGTACACCCCACTGAGGCCAACCAGCTGATCGAGATACGCCAGAAGGAGGGAGAGCCCTTGAAGGAGTATGTCCAGCGCTTTATGCAAGCAGCGGTTGGAGTCAAAACATTGGGCGATGAAGGCAAGATGATGGCCCTAACTGCTCGGGTTAGGCGCCATTCCCCTCTTTGGAGCAGCCTGTGGAAAAATGGGGTAAAGAGTACCCGAGAGTTTTTGGATCGAGCTGATCGATATATCAAGCTCGAGGACGCGATTGCCAACAAGGGGAAATCTCCCACGAAGGACAAGGGACTGAAGGAAGAACCTGCCAAGGCCGCCAATGGGTCAAATAAACCCAATGGCAACGGCAAGGGCAACGAGAACGAAAATGGCAGAAAAGGTGGAAAACGGGTGAGCAATGAGCCGTCAGCATCTGAGAATAAACACCCCAAAGGCAATAGATATGATCCGAGATTCACCAACTATACGGCCTTTGTCGAAAGTCAAGCAGAGGTCTACCACGCGACCAACTCTAATGTTCCATATAAGCGACCCGCACCTATAAGGATGGATATCTCCAAGAGAGATACAACAAAATTCTGTCATTTTCACAACGACTACGGACATGACACTAATGAGTACAACCAATTGAAGGACGAGATTGAGTTCCTGACTAGACAGGGACATCTAAGGAGATATGTGCGGGCTGCAGGAGGGTCTCAGTGAGAGGCTCAAGGTGGTAACGAGCAGGCGCCTTCACGCCAACGCTCGCCACCTTTACAGCCAGCTCTTGTGGCAGGCACATTACTCACCATCTGTGGTGGCCCACACCTTGCAGGGGACAGTGGGAAGGCAAGGGAACGATACGTTCGAACCCTATGCCACGACCAGGACATCGAGATGATGAGTGTGGAGGATCGAGCACCAAAGAAGGCTCGAAAAAAGGAGGAATTAATAACCTTCTCTGAGGACGATGCACAACACGTACGATTCCCACACTCCGATCCGCTGGTCGTTGACGTTCAATTGCCAACATGATGGTTAAGAGGGTGTTGGTTGACACAGGAAGCTTAGTCTACATCCTATACAAGTCTTCACTAGAAAGAATGAAATTGTCCGTCAAGGACCTGGAGCCATGCAACCAAACCATTTATGGTATTTTTGGCGAAGGGCTCGCCCCAACTAGGTCGATTAGGCTCCCAGTTGCAGCAGGTACTGCACCTGCAAACATGACATTACTCACTACTTTCATAGTAGTTGATTGTCCTTCAGCATATAATGCTATAATTGCGAGGCCAATTTTGGTCGACCTGCGAGCCTTACCTTGATATGGCACCTGGCCATGAAATTCCCAACCAACGCAAGGATAGGATGTGTGTTGGGAAATTAGCGGGAAGCGAGGGAATGCTACAATGCCTCGATATCTAAGGCAAAGAAAGGTGTGTCGAGGGAAGTTGTCGGAAAAGAGTTGCAAATGGCGACTGATGTACAAGCCCAATCAGGTGATGATGTCACCAAATAGGGCACTGCCCAAAGTGAGGAAAGAGATTTAGATCCTCACTTTGGGGATTTTGATGAAGAGATAGAACCCATCGGGGACCTCGAAGAG
Organism: Humulus lupulus; assembly: GCF_963169125.1. Lineage (NCBI taxonomy): Eukaryota > Viridiplantae > Streptophyta > Magnoliopsida > Rosales > Cannabaceae > Humulus > Humulus lupulus. The sequence goes on from NC_084793.1 coordinate 71,605,254, forward strand.
GTTCAACTCGATGAAGGAAATCCAACCAGGGTTGTGAAAGTCGGTAAAAACTTAGAGACAGCAACGAAGCAAGCACTGGTAGAATTTTTGAGGAAAAACTAGGAAGTCTTTGCTTGGTCGCACAAAGACATGGTGGGAATAGACCCTATAGTCATTAGCCATGTCCTGAACATAGACAAAAGTTTTCCACCAGTGTAACAGAAAAGGAGGCTGCTCGACAAAGATAGATCAAATGCTCTAAAGGAAGAATTCGAGAAGCTGAAGGAGAATGGATACATCAGGGTAGCATTTTATCCATCATGGGTCTCTAATCCCGTGCTTGTTCCCAAGCTGAATGGCAAATGGCGAACATGCGTGGATTTCACAGACCTTAATAAAGCCTGCCCTAAAGATTGTTTCCCACTCCCTAGAATCGACCAGTTGGTCGATGCCACTGCAGGGCACGAGATTCTCTCATTCATGGATGCATACTTAGGATATAATCAGATCATTATGCATCCTCCTGATGAGGATCACACTAGCTTTCAGACTGATACAGGGCTTTACTGTTACAAAGTAATGCCCTTCGGTTTGAAAAACGCTGGTGTGACTTACCAGCGACTGGTTAACCACATGTTTAAGGAGATGATCGGCACAAACATGGAGGTATATGTCGATGACATGCTGGTTAAGTCGAAGAAGGCAGAAAAGCATATAGGGGACTTCTAAGAATGCTTCAACGTCTTGAACAAATATCAAATGAAGCTAAATCCCCTCAAGTGCTCCTTCTGAGTAGGATCAGGGAAGTTCTTGGGATTTATAGTAAACTCGCAAGGAATTGAGGCTAATCCCGAGAAGATCAAAGCCCTGGTTGATATGAAATCACCAACAAAGATCAAGGATGTCCAAAGCTTAACTAGAAGAATTGCTGCTCTCAAAAGATTTATTTCCAAGTCTACGGACAAATGCGTCCCATTTTTTAACTTACTCAGAGGCAGCAAGAGATTCGAATGGATGGAGGAATGCGAGTAGGCTTTTCAAGCTTTGAGGACGCACATGTTGCAACCACCAATTCTATCAAAGTCGATTGATAAAGAAACTTTGTTCATCTACTTGGCGATCACAGAATACGTTGCTAGTATTGTCCTAGTAAGAGAAGAGGAAGGCGTGCAGAAGGCAGTTTATTATGTAAGCAAGAGGCTAATAGGAGCGGAGCTGCGATATCCACCTATTGAAAAATTAGCCTATTGCTTAATCTTAGCCTCCAGGAAGCTGCGGCCCTACTTCCAAGCTCACCCAATCACAGTTTTGACCGACCAACCTCTATGGCAAGTTCTACAAAAACCTGAAGCCGCAGGATGATTGTTAAAATGGGCAGTCGAACTTGGGCAATTTGATATCTCTTACATGCCACGAGCAGCGTGAAGGGTCTAAAGAACCCGAGTCTCGAAGCCAAACTCCTTCTTGGAAGTTGTTTACAGACGGTTCTTCTAATGAGCACCATGCAGGAGCAAGAGTGATTTTGAAAACGCCTGAAGGGCATCGATTTCACTGCGCAATCAGGTTTGACTTCACTGCTTCTAACAACGAAGCCGAGTATGAAGCACTGATCGCAGGATTACGGCTAACCAGAGACATGCACATAAAATCGCTTGATATCTACAATGACTCCCAACTAGTGGTCAATCAAGTCATTGGAGAATATCAGGCCCGAGGCTTAAAAATGGTTGCTTACTTAAATAAAGCAAAGGATATATTGGCGCAGTTTGATAAGTACACCCTCCAGCAAGTACCTCGCGACCAGAATTCAAACGCTGATGCCTTGGCCAAATTAGCAAGTGCGAAGGATGCTGACACTCTGAACATAATGCCAGTTGAGCGACTATCTGCCCCAAGCATCCAAGTAGAGGAGACCTCTTTGGTGGTCTAGGCAGCGAGTACATGGATGGTACCATACATAGAGTACCTGACGCAAGGTGTGTTACCGACGGACAGAAACAAAGCTAGGACCTTTCAGCGGCAAGCTACTAGGTATATCCTGGTCGATAAAATCTTGTACCAAAAGTGATATTCAATGCCACTCCTCAGATGTATTTCGAAAGAGAAGGCCAAAGAATTGATGAAAGAGGTCCACGAAGGCTTTTATGGGGACCATGTTGGGGGCAGAACTTATAAAAAAAGATCCTAAGGCAGGGATACTTCTGGCCATCAATGAATGAAGACTCGATGGAATTCGTCTGGAGATGTGATAAATGCCAGAGGTTCTCAAAAATTCTACGAGCGGCCCCTAATGAGCTAAAGCAGATGCAAAGTCCATGGCCATTCGCAGTCTTGGGTATAGATTTAATCGGATCTCTACCCACAAGAAAGGGCGGCGTCAAGTACGCTGTGGTTGCTGTTGATTACTTCACAAAATGGGTTGAAGTCGAGCCACTTGCAACCATAACGACCAAGAAAGTGATGGATTTTGTGGTTAAAAACATTGTGTGTTGCTATGGATTGCCAAGGAAAATTGTCTCAGACAACGGCACGCAGTTTGATAGTGATCTGTTCACGGGTTTTTGCGAACGACATGGAATTATCAAGAGCTTTTCTTCAGTCGCTCATCCTTAAGCAAACGGACAAGTCGAAGCAGTCAATAAAACGCTAAAGGATACTCTGAAGAAAAGACTTGAGAAAGCGAAGGGGGCATGGCCAGAGTAATTGCCTAAAGTCCTTTGGTCGTACAGGACTTCCCATCGAACAACAACAGGCCATACTTCATTCTCCCTAGCTTATGGATATGAGGCTATGTTTCCTGTTGAGTTAGATCCATCGTCGCATCGAAGAATAACGTACGATCAAGGCTCTAATAGCCAGCTATTGATGGAATCTCTTGATTTGGTCGATGAAAAGCGAGAGCAAGCCCAACTCCGAGTAGCAGCTTACCAGCAAAAGGTCGCCCGGTATTTCAATTCTAAAGTACGCGAAAGGAAATTCAATGTCGGAGATCTAGTACTTCAAAGGGTTTTCCTTAACACCCGCGACCAGGCTGCTAGAGTACTCGGGCCTAATTGGGAAGGACCATACCAGATTGAAGAAGTCCTCCATCCAGGCACCAATAAACTTGCTCACTTAAATGGAGATCTCATTCCTCACTATTGGAATGGAGAACACCTGCGCAAGTACTATCAATAAACAATTCTTTTTAAAGAATTGGCTTGTATTAATTTATTTTTTACAAGTTATGAAAAAGGATTGGTCATTTTATGTAACTGATCGCTTATAAGTGTAAGATCATTTCAATGATCACTCATAGGGACACGATTTGTCCATTTATTACGAGAAATATAAGGGATTGTCCGCATCCAGACATTCTTGACAATTATTGTATTTATTACAAATATTTGCTCATTATGTGTGTTGTTTTGCTGTATTATCGTTTTAAATTCTCTACTGCGAGCAGAAATGTTCGAACAGGTTTTGGTCAGGGCAAGTGACTAGGGACCTAAAGCTCCTCAATCACTTGGGGGGCATATAAGGCATCTAGTAAGCAAAGCATATCGAAAGGTATGTAAACACACGAGCAAAATAAGTGAAAGCATGCTAGGGTACTTAGAGCATTTTTCAAAATTTTATATTTTGTTAAATCACACTAAAGTATTATGCTAAGTTCGGTCATGCGAACATGTATTATAATAAAATGCAAATATTATAAAATCAAAAGTGAATCCCTTTACACCACGAGCAGTCACTGCTCGGATGTAAATGTCTGATTAAAAGTAAAAGTGCCCATGCAGCTATAAAAATAAAAATAAAAAGAGAGAAACTTGTCTTTACATTTCGACCCGTAGGTCGTATATTGAAAAATTAAAAATAAAAACAGTATAATTATAAGGCAGGAGGGTTTTGTGGATTTTATTGGTTGACTGCAGCAGCGACTTCATCATCCACACCTTCAACACCAATGGCCAAGGAGACTTTGAGCGAGGCTAGGATCTTCACTTTTTCTTCTTCCGCCAAACGAGCAACGCATTGGGCTATCTCAGTGTGCCTCATGTGCTCGGGAAGATAGCTGAAGTCGGCCCCTTGATTGTGTTTCTTGAAGTCATAGAAGCACTTAGCCATGGCACCCTTGTACCTCTCCAGATTGCTGGCATTGGCTTTCTCAAGCTCGTCGATCCGAGCCTCCAACTTGTTGGCCTCTTGCCTGCTCGCGATCAAGTCCGCCTCGAGCTTTTTGGCCTCGCAGTAATTGATAAGGTTAGACTCCTTATACTAGTCCCTTGATTCGACGGCTTTGTCCAGGGCAGTCTGCTTCCCCCTCAACTCCTCAGCCAGCTTATCTTTCTCCTCGAGCAATGTCGCGTTTGTCTTCTGAGCCGCCTCAAGCTGCTCGACATGTTTTGCTTCAGCGGGCTTGAGATCCTCGGCGTGCCGTTGCTCGAACGCCTTGGATTGCTCGGTGATAACTCCCTAGCAGAGCCGGCCGGCAGTAACGGTCAACATTGCCTGCGATCAGAACAAAAGTTAAAATGACTAATAGATAAAAGGATTGAATCTCAACAGGAAAAGAAAACTTACACTTGCGAGCTTGTTTAGTGCACGACTTAAGATTTGGTCAACGTCCATCGAATCTGTCCCAACCATGGCTTCTCGGTAACGCTCGTGCCTCAATATCTTTTCCATCCTGTCCTTGGCCGATCTTAGGGCGCGGCTCGATATGTCACCCCATGTTGGAGCAGGGGCAGCTGGCTGAGTCTGGTTGGCTGGAGTCGGTGGGGAAGGGGTCGACTCGACCCGACTGGTGCAGGCGGAGTCTGCTGCTCGAGGGGAGAAGGAGGTGGTGCTGCAATTTGTTGAAGGTCCGTCTGTTGGAGAGTCCGCAGTGCGGGTTTTCTTAGCCGGAGGCGCTTTGCTGCATTCCCCGTGATGCCGCCTGCTCGCCCTCTTCTTGCTCGCAGGAGCTTCGGGTGCACTGTACATATCGAACATGTCTTTGGATGCCATGTCTGCAAGAAAGCAAATACATGAATAGTGAGATAGTACAAATAACTGAGTGTGCTATGTCAGAAAAAGAAACAAAGAAAATTGCAAGTAAAATACCCGAGCTATCAAAACTGGTCACTACATTATATACTCTACTAGTGTTGCACTCACTCTCTGGCATGAAGAAGTCTGAATCTAAATTGGGAGTGTACTTAAAGTTGTCATCCCCATCAAATAAGTGACAGGGAATTGGCAAACTATCTAAGAGTGAGAGATCAGTACCGTTCTCATCCGAAGACTCGTCGAGAGGCTCGAGGGGTTCAGAGGCTTTCTTTTTTCCCTTTCCCGAAGGGGCAGGGGCGCGGTCGCTCGCGGGGTGCTAGAAGGTTCCCTAATTGTCATGCTAGTTGTTCTCCTCCTTTGAGGTTGCGACACATCTGGATGCTGCTCAAGAATCTCCTCCCTGGTGGCACTCCCCACCGTGGACTCCCTCACGTCCTAGTGAGGTGCCAAAAGCCTGACCAGTCTCAGGTTTGCCTCAGTGACCAGCTGTTTGATGCTCTTCTTTACATCAGACATGTTGGCCAGTAGGGCTGCTCGAAGCTCCATTTATGGAGTAGGAGCTGGTCGCCACCATGGACCTGAAGAAAGCTAAATTTCTACGGAAAATGTAGATAAAATAAAGGAAAATAAACGACCATGAGTGCGAAGGTGTTACCTCCTTGGGTGAAAGCTAAGTTGTTGGCGACCAAGTCGGTACTCAAAAAGTACTCCAGATGGTACTTCCCCACATTGGATTTGAAGGTGGTTTCACTCAGGAAAGTGCGGGTCGTTTCCTAGTGGCATAGATAAAAAAACTCTGTATTTTTTTGGTTGGGGTTGGATTTGAGGTTGAATAGATAGTTGACCTCATGTGGCGTAGGAACAGGCCACTTCTTATGACTATACAGGATATAGAGTGCGAATATCATTCTATACTCGTTAGGGGTTATTTGAAAAGGAGCGACCCCAAAATAGTTGGCCATTCCTTGGAAAAAAGGATGGAGAGGAAGGATCGCTCCTGCCTCAATATGGTACCTTGACCAGGCGCTGAAGGCGCCTCCAAGCAGGTTTGCCCGTTGGTCTCTGGTGGGAAGGAATAAAGTAACCCCGGAAAGTCCATACTTTCTAAGGAAGTTATTTATCATCCTAGCAGTGATTGTGCTAGGAGGAGCAAGATACCATTCAACGTCTGGTCGAATGGTGTTTCGAAGTTGGGCTTGAGTTTGGATTTCTAGCTCGGGGGTATTTTCTTCTCGACCACTGGTCGAAGGAATTTCAGCCCGAGGAGCAGACTGATTTGAAGAATGATTGGATGGTTTCTTTTTCTGGGCTTTGGACTTTACTTGACCCATGCTTTGAGGTGGGGTCAATGGATTGTTTAGGGCGATACGAGAAAAAGGGATCTCCAGAATTAGCTGTGACGATTATTCTTCGTCCTCGAGTAGTTGGGCCAGTAGATCGTCGTTGATAAGCCTCTACCTCCTCACGGATCTTGCATGAAAGTCTGCAAAACAGAAAAGGGGAGACGAGAAATTTACAGCCTAAAAACTTGTGTTTAAAAGTTGGAATAACACTGCTTGTGTATAAAAGTTAAGCTTTTATACAACCAGCAACATTTTAACAAAAAACACTACATTTCAAGCGAACGGTTTGGAAAATGGATTAAAAAGCAGAAGTGAAAAGTTTTTCAAGAAAAACTTTTCGACTCTGAAAGGGCGGGAAAAACCCAGTTTTTCAACTAGCTTAAAAATCGAATTTTTACTTCGATTTTACGCCCTAAATCTATAACCTCAACTACCAAAATGATTCTTAACCCCTATAAAGCATTATTTCACTACCCTCTCAAACACAGATCAATATAATCGTCTACCCCGAAGTAATTATTTTTCAAGAACAGTCGAGAATGCTCAAGAACCCAGGATACAAAATAGGTAAAAAATAGTTTTGCATGGCATCTTAAACGACTGAAGAGGTTGATAAACTTACTTGAGTAAAGGATGAAGCGAGTCTCTAAAACACTAAGTCGAGTGGTTGGGCAGAAACTTCGTGAAGTGCTGGAACCATTTGGGTTTTCTGGGCTCTGAGTGTAGAGTTCTTCAAGAAGAGAAGATAAGTAAAAAGTAAAAAAGTGATCTTGGGGAATTATTTATATTGATCGTGGCACTGTAAAAGAGGTAATCATGGAATTACTTTTTTCCAAGCATGGGGAAATGCAATAGCCGTCAGACTAATTTTTGGGAAACCGAAAAGACTTGATTGGACATGATTGGTTACCTTTTTCGAGAAGGTATGGGCGACTCTGACAGATTTGGTGGGGTACGCAAAGGGTCAGTTTCCTAAGTTTACTTTATGCTGGTCACAGTAAAATAAACTTGGGGGCAAATTTTTACCCAAAAATTGCTCCTGATGATGTGGCAAGAACTTATTACACGTGGTTGGAATGTGGCAACCTCAAAATGAAGAGGTGATGTTTGCCTATTGACCGGCTCCCTGTTGCTTCATCAAATCTCGTGGATAGATGCGACCAGTCTGATCGTATGCTTCGGTTTCTTTCCTTTAAAGATTGTAATCTTGTAATAACTACATTTATTATTTCCTCTTTATTGCCTTGATACGCTGAGATTAGGGATAATTAAGGCCCATGTAACCCCCATGAGCCTATAAATATGCATGAGAGGGCTCAAGGAGGGGACTTTTGAATTTTTTCTTCTTCTGAATACTCTTAAAAAGAGCGTATAGTGTGATTATCCTCCAGAAAGTTGTAATTCTCCTAAGGCTTGTGAAACTCAAGAACCCTAGTTCTTTGATCACGACATTGGGATTCAACATCAATAATAGCGCTAAGTGGACGTAGGTCATTACCATTCATTGGGGCCGAAACACTATAAATTATTTGTGTCCTTTCTTTACCATTTGATTCCACTCTTGACTATCATCTCATTTCTTGTCGTAATTATGACTCCGTGTCATTGGCTAAATCAAGGGTCAACATGCATTATTGTGAAGGCTTGAGATTTCGATCTTTGGGTTCTAGGGTGAAGGTACGAATTTATAAGATTTAGAGTTATTGGAAGTTTAGTTTATTATAAGTCTCTAATCGTAAATATTTTATGTTGTATATAAGGTTTTGGGCGAGATCTATCAGCAAAAGCAATCTCTTTTCCACACTCAAGGTAAGGAAAATTAAGTAGTTTTAGTTATGACATTTTAAGTGATTTGTATGACCCTAACATTTCAAGTACAAAAGAGATAAGTGTGGCTGGACCTAAGGTGTTCAGAATTTGTATGACGGACCTAAGTTGATGTATGGTAGGCATGGTCGCCAAAACTTGTATGACAGACCTAAGTTGATGTCCCGGGCTTAATTGCCACCCCTTATAAACACTTACCTTTTCTTATATCTGTTTTGTTATTATGACCTGTTATTATGATCTATGATTATGACCTATGTTTATGACTTAGACTATATTTATAACCTAGGATATTATGATCTTATATGACTAGCGTAAATACGTTTTGATATGAAATTTTATATGAATTTATGATTGTTATGACTATATGTTTATATGACTCTTGTATGTATTTTCCTTACTGGGCTTAGAAGCTCACTACTTATTATATTATTGTGCAGATAATTGAGGTTAGAATGGCTGGTGGTGAGTGGGACCTAAGAGCTTAGTGATGTATTCGTGGGGACCATATAGTCGAGGTATGATCAAGGGCCTAAAATTTTATTTATGAAAGCATTTTCTTTAAGTATCTTTATTTTTATTCAAATGTTGCTCATTACATTTTGTTAAAGTCCTTATTTTATTTTTGTAAAAGCATGAGATCCCTTTGCTTATTATGATTTTCTCAAATAAATGAGCAATATTTATGTTTATGATCCAACTCTATGTTCTCAATAATATTATGAGAAATTAGGGCGTTACATATATTGTGTAACAACCCAAAACATACAAGACCAAAAATCATGCGGAAATTTAAAACTTTCACTTTAACTCATCATACCGAAAATCCATGTAAAAAAACTTTTAATAAGGTCGTGTGTGCACACTTTTAGTTTAGCAAACAGAAATGCAAATACTCCTACACAAATTTATAATAAAGTAATTATCCAAAAAGTAATAACGAGCTTTCAACTTTTTTTTTTCAAAATGGTGATCCATCAAAAAACCTCCCCAAGTCAGGCCACATGTATACTAAACCCAGTAACGGGTTGACCTAAGGTAGTTATCGCTACCGATTATTAGGGTATTGGATAAGTTCCAACCCTATCATACAATTCTCAAAAAATAGCCAAATTAGAATCAAATACCTTGATTGTACCTAACAACCAATGTCACACATATCATAATAACCTGCACTCAGAAAATCTCAGACCATTCGATATATATATATAATTACACAATCTAATCAATTCGAACAAACACAAAGGATCCTGGCTCCAACCCGGAATCACTCTTAACGTTCTGGCTCCAACTCGAACTATCTTACCATGTTCTGGCTCCAACCTAGACTTTATCTTACCATGTCCTGGCTCCAACCCGGACTATAATTTTGCCATGTCTTGGCTCCAAACCCGGACTATAATTTTACCATGTCCTGGCTCCAACCCAAACTATATTTTGCCATGTCTTGGCTCCAACCCGGACTATAATTTTACCATGTTCTGGCTCAAACCTGGACTATAATTCTACCATGTCCTGACTTTGACCCGAACTATAATTTTACCATGTTATGGCTCTGACTCGAACTTTAGCTTACAATGTCCTGGCTCTGACCCGGACTATATTACGCTAAAGTTCTGGCTCCAACCCGAACCTACTTACCATTTAGCCACAGAATGTAAAAGCATTGCAAGAGTAGGTATTAAGCATACCCCGCTCTTAATGACCCAAACAAAACTAGTGAAATCTACTACTACAAGCACACACTAGTATGTTCATGTTATAGCCAAGAAAGGGAAAGGCTAACTTACTTGGAGTCCTTAGTTCCCAGCTGGATCCTTAACACCACTATTCATTTTTCCCTTTGGCGGTTACTGTAATTAGTACAATGTACTCGGATTAAACTATGACATATACTTATAGCTAATATTCTACAGTAGCTGCATGCAATAAACTCTCAGAGACTCTATACTATAGCCTCTTATACACTTCATTGTGTATAAGGTCGAGTTTTCTTTTCAGTCTTTAAGTTATTGTAGGAAAATCGGTCTCACAGTAACATGCTCTCCATATCGTGTGTTATAATGTTTCTTCAATAAGGAATTATCTTATTTGATCATTTGGTACTCTGGTTTTAGAAAAAGGAGTTAACAAAATCGCATCTTAAGAAAAATACCATAATTTTCGTCCTTTTATGAAGTTCTCCATTTCCTTTCATAATACCAAAATACTCCTTTTAGACTCTTTAATTATTATTATTTTTGAAAAGTTACCCTTTTATTTTATAAAGATCATTTTTAACTTAAACTTCTATTTTTACCAAGTTTAATGATCATCAAAATCCTCTTTTGTAGTATTTTTGAAAAGAAGGGCAATTGGACCATTAATTTATTAAAATGGTAAAAATCATATTTTATTTATCTAAAACTAATTTTAGATTGGTTTAACATCCAAATCCTTAGTTACTTTTATAAAAAGAATCATTTTCCAATTTCCACAATTGTACTTTTACTTCATTATTTAAAGTGATAAACATCCACTTTTAAACATTTTCCATATGTTGAGTTCTTGGCCAAAGCCCTTAAACTTTTGTTTACTTATTCTTTGTCATAAGGACTGGAACTAGGCAAAAACCTTGTGTCAAAACTCGTTTTAGGTTAGGAGAACTAACCTCCCAAAGCCATTTTTCGTTATGGTCCGAAATTACTACATTTCAGATTTTAGGGCAAGCATAGAAAATGCTTTCTCTTAAATTGTGACACATTTTTCTCTTAAATTTTACAGGGGTCCTGATACATATCTTAACTAATTTTCTTCAAAATTTCATAAATTTTTAGATAGTAAAACTCATTTAAATAATTAAAGCAATTTGGGCAGTGCTTGCTGCCCATAAGTTTTATTTCCAAATTTTAGAAAAAACTTTGAAAATTTGTTTATCTTAAACCATAACATGTATCAACTAACATCCTACTAAATTTCATAGCTTTTAGATTAGTAAAATCTATTCAAAAGATAAAGAAATTTGGGCAGTGCATGCTGTCTATAAATTTTTCAGATTTGCATCAAAATGCCAAAAAGTGCATAACTTGGGATTAAAAATACATTTTTGTGATTTTTCGAAGCCTAACATCAAGTACTGTCAAAGCACTACACAACTACATAAATTATTTTCACAAACAGAGGCATTAGGGTACGATCTGACCCGTTGGAAGCCAGACCACGAATCTTGGCAGCATGCATTTTTACTCACACTTAACAACAACAAGCATTTTTAGCATAAAACCTAGCCACATGCATGCATGCAATTCATCATATCACACTATCTTAACCTTTAGCATAAAATAGATTCCAAAAACTATTGAAATACCCTATATAACTAGACCTACAAAAATCATCACATAACTCAAAGAAACAACCATAGATTTCTACCTTTTGAAGCCCTAGCTTGAAGATGAAATCCTTAGCTCTTCAAAAATTTCCCTTTTGTGCTCTACACTCTCAAAACCGAGCCCCAAATCCCACATGCAGATTTTTAAGAAGGGATTAGGGTAGGAAGAACTTAGATGATGGACAAGAACATGTAAACTTACAAAATCCTCTTACCTTGCTTTATTTGACCACAAAGGTGCTCAATCTTTGAGATCCAACTAGTAAAAGCTTTTCTTCAACCCTAGAACACAAGATCAATGCCATGCATGGCTATTAGATTACATGCATGCACAAGGAAACCCTTAGGGTTTCGGGTTTGAAGGGAAAGAGAAGGAAAATGCACACAAGATTTGATACTTACACTAGACAAGGGTTTCTTCTTGAAGTTCTTCCTTCTCCAATGGAGAAGATGAGTGTAGCTTGCTAAGAAAGGAGTTTTTTTTTTCAGCAACGGAGGTTAGTGATAGAGAGGGTTTCGGTTTGGTCAAGGGAATGGTAGAGAGAAAATTGTTTTGAGCGAAAAAAAATGATTAAACTCTTAACTTGTGAATAGGGTAAAACTCTTCCTATTCTTGACTCTTTGGAGTATGTGTCCTACCCCTTTCCTTGCTGCCCACTTCTCTCTCTTCCCTTGGAAATTACTTTTACGCCCTTACTTATTTTACCCCACACATAAAGAACTCAAGGGCCCTTTGGTAAATTTTGTGCTCTAAATTTCCCTTAATTTTTAACCTATAGTTTTTAAATTTTTAAGCATAAAATTAATTGAATAATTTGTGACCAAAAATAATATTTGTCACACTATCAAAGAATTTTTGTCAATTTATCACATATTGACCAAAATGCCCTTAAAGGCCCGAGAAAGAAATTTTCATTCTTAAATCCGGTTGATTGTAATTCAAACCTCAATTAATTCTCTTAAATTTTATTGGCTCAACAATAAATTCACAGTTGCCAAAAAAATAATATTTTTTTTATGCCATAGTATTTCCTATTTTATTTAATCTGAGATTTTTCTGCTGTTAGGGTTTACCCCTTGGTCTGAGACCAATCTTTCTTTGCATAAAATAGATTCTTCATCGGATCATCACAGCGGCTATAAAAATTCACGAATTATCACAAATTCATATAATATCATTTATCAAAATAATATTCCACATAATTCTTCACCGACTCAAACCAACTACTAATGCGTGTTCAAAACACAGGATGTCACATATTGTTTGTAGGGCAACCAAAAAATTCGCTATCATAGGTGAGTCTCTATCAAACAACAATGCTGACAAGGCACATTTTGAGATTTATAGATTATTATTATTATTAGAAACAGTTTTAGTCAACTCTGTGAATTAGTTAATCTGTTGTTAATTAGTTACAATGTTAGTAAGGTTTGTTATTTCAGTCGTGTATTTTCTCTTTGGCAGCCTATATATAACGGCTTACTCCTGTAATTTCAATATACATTTTTTTTTCAAAACATTGTTGGGTATAAGTTTTTGAAGGTTTCTTAACTTGGCTTTAAAAGTTTGATTGTTCAATTATTGAAAGAAGGTGCATAACCAAAGAAGACAAGACATCATTAGAGTTCCAAATGGTAAGAATAAGAAGAAATAACAGAATTAATTAAAAAATGTAATTTTATTTTTAAAAATTAAAATTTATATCAATAGGCATTTTTATGAATTTAATCAGTCTACTAATTTTAAATTTTATTTAATTAAATTTACTGGTAAATTAAAAATATATATAATATTTGTCAAAAAAATATTTTATTAAAATAATTTTTGAGATTCAGTTTCACCAATTATATATTCTATTTTTGTTATATTTTCAAATTTTCTACATCACAAATTTAGTTTTCAAAACTCAAAATCACATTTTCAGATTCATAGATTTATACACAAAATTTAGATTTTTTTATTTCAGAACTACAATTTTTAAAAATACAATTTTCAAACCACATTCCAATCACTCCCCTTTATATGGTTAATTTAAAAATGAATAATCCGCTTGATATTCCATAATATCATTTCTATATGACCAGGATGTATGTCATGAGTTCCCTATCTTTAGCCATATTAGAATTTAATGTATTATGTTAGTAAAATAATTCCTAATTTTGCTTCACTACATAAATAATTAACTTTCTTTTTTTATTTTTAAAAAAAACATACCGATCAAATAATACTGACCTCATTTCCCAGAATTAAATTAACAAATGTCAACCTATTAAATTTTGAAACCGAGACTCTAAGGTTGTTTTTGGTAAAATTTTTGTTTTTTAATTTTTTATATATTATTTTTGTTTTTGTTTTTTTATTTTAAAAAAATAAAAATATGTTTGATAAGTATTTTTGTTTTTAAAAACAAAAATAATAAATGCGTTTGATAACTTTTATTTATATTTTTTGTTTAATAATATGATGTCTTGATTTGAAGAAGAGAAGAAAAAAAAGAAAGGAAAAATTGAAAACTGTTTAAAAAATTTGAAAGTAAATAAAAACAGAGTTACCAAATATATTTTATGTTTACTTATCAAATTTTTAATTAATTGAATAAAAAATTATTTTTTTTAAGTATTACCAAACAACACCTAAGTAAATACTCCTAATTTATAAATAATAAGCACAATTCTAGTTATACACTAGTTATAGAAATTCTAATGCAAATGAATTCTTAAAAATAATGTCCATAATTAGTTATGAATTTACACCATTAAGTTTATAAACAAAACAAGTCTACAAATAGACACACTCAAATCTCTAAATAGGTACAAACAAACCTACAGACAATGATCAAGCTTACAAATAGACACAAATAAGCCTACAAACAAACACAAAAATAAACCTACACTTAGTCAATAGACAAGCAAACAGACACAACACAAACCTATATAAGGCACAAGATATGCTAAAAATGGCACAAAGGGTAACATCAGACGATCCCATCAAACCCTTTATCGTTCAATTGTGTCACAAGACCTACATTAAGGTCTTTTTTTTATCTTAGAGAAAACCATCATTAGATCATAAGGTTAACATGTAAACCAAAGAATGCAACCATAAATTAATAAAATTCCAATTGCCCCTACCAGAATTTGGAATACTATAAATAGGTATGGAATAGAAGAAAAATCACAAAGCAAAACGAGTTTTTTAGCATGGTTCCTCAACAAACTACCACATTCAAGTTAATCTAACTCATAAACTTTATATACAATAAAAATAACATACAACACCAAAATTCCTAATAGAAATTATATCACAGAATAAGGGAGGAAACAAAATGAAATCATGAATCCAAGTAATAAAAACACGTTCATACTAAAAAGAATCCCATAAAACCATAAACAAAATTCAATTAAGATATTAAGGAGAAACATACCTTTTGGATTTACCAATATTAAAGAGAAAATTGAAGGAGAAGATCATGAGATTCTTCTAGATAACCTCTAATCATAAATACTAGTATATTGAAGACCCGCCATGTGCCCTTTGGCTTAGTCCAATCATGTGATTCATCACAGATCTGCAAGTCAAAATCTCGCCGCATCAAATTTGAAGACCCATCCAACAACGTCAGATTTGGAGCAAGACCCTTCACGAAACCCTTTATGGCAAACCAGTACCATTGAAAAGAGATTAAAAAGAAAAAAACATTTCCTCTCAGAAACCCATTTCTGAAAACCATAAGAGAAAGGATCATCGATTCAATGAACTAAAGAATGAAGGATAAAGGGGTACCTCTTCATGGCCTTTATGTGAGTTACAGATATGGGCTTGAGTTAACAAAAAGCTTGGCACACTGAAGTTACAGCTCACATACGAAGGGTCGCAGTGATAGGAAGGATTGTGGATGACTAGTTGCGGCGGCAGGGGAGGATAGTGGATGATTGGGCATGGCGGGGGGGAACACAAAGAACATAGAGGCGAAGTGTATTCTCTCTTCTAGTTTCTCATATTCTTTGGTTCTTGTATGTAAGTCACTCGATACCCTCTATACTACAATGAGATGATACAACAATAATAGATTTCTCTCCTCATTTCCTGCTCTCTTTATTTTCTATCTTTTATAAATTTATTCTTGGTATCAGACGACACCCTAATGGTTACCATTGCTAACAATGAAGTTGAATTCACTAATATTGATGGCCTGACCACCCCTCTATTGATTTTCTCTTCTTCTCTAATGTTTTCCTCCCTCACCTAAATCCCTTCTCTACCTTCCTTCCCTTTTTTCAGCCAATTTATCACCATTAAACTTGATGAGTCTAACTATCTCCTCCGGAAAAGTAAACTTTTGAACATTACTATAGCCAATGGTCTTGAAGATTTTTTAGACGGTACTTGAATTCGCCCTCCTCATTTTCCCAGATCGAGCTTCGCAAGTGGTGAATCTGGAGTATACATTGCTTCAATCAAGTCATCATGAGTTGGACTTACTTCTCTTTATCTCAAGTTATGATAAGCCAAATAGTGGGTTTCTCAACTGCTTATAAGAACTGGAATTCTCTTGAACAAATTTATTCTTTTGCATCCATGGCTAGAATCATTGAACTACGTGGTAATATTTAGACCTTAGGCAAAGATGGCTTGTCTACTATATTGTATATTCACAATATCAAAACTCTATGCAATGTCCTTGCTATTAAAGAACTCATTTCCTATTAGGGGTGAGCATCGGTTAGGGGTGAGCATCGGTCGGTTTGGGCGGTTTTTTTACAACAAAAAATCCAGAATTCGGTTTTCGGTCCGGATTGGTGCAATCCAAAAACCGACCGAACCAAACCAGCCGACCAAACCGAATTTATTATTGTTTTTTTTTTTTTAAAGTTTTAGTTAAAAAATTAAAATTTTTGGATTGTTGGAATTCATTTTTGTGCATTTTTAAAACATAAATATATAGAACATAATTACATTTACAAATTTTAAAGTTAGAAACATAATTAAAAGTCCATAATTAAAAGTACAAATTTTAATAATTAATAATTATATAATATTATATTATTATTTTATTATGTTCGGTCGGTTTCGGTTTTATTGGTCGGTTCACCCAAAATTTCAAAACCGACCGAACAGTGGCGGTTTGCACCGTCGGCGGTTTTTTCAGTTTTCGGTTTAAATGGTTTTGGTTTTTTTGGTGTTCGGTAGGTCGGTGTACACGATTTTTTCGGTTTTTCGGATTTTATGCTCAGCCCTATTTCCTATAAGGACCATTTGGTCTATTTCTTTAGTGGTACTGGAAATGATTATAATGGTATTGTTTTTGTTTTTTTCTTTCTTTTGCTGGAACAATAAGTTCAATTACTCATAAAAATAACCATGGGTAACAAATGAGGTACCCTTCTCATGCAAAACATCAGCTAGAAGGCAACCCTTTCTGGCTTGCTTGGCTAAACCATCCACAAATGAAATGTCTTTAACACTTAACATAATTAAAACAATAAACAAAAAACCTGACATTAAAGTCTAAAATGTTATAAAATAAGTGAAAAATCTTCTAATATGGTGAACCACCTTTGTTGTTTAAAGTCTGAATCGCCAATAGGCAATTCGTGTATACTATGATTTGAGTCCAACCTTTCTCCAAAGCCCAATGAAGTGGTAAAATGATAACATTAAGTTCACTCTTTAGAGCAGAAGAGGTCACTTACTTCTTAGCTACTGCCTCCTATCTAGGGTTGATGCCCTAAAAGCATGTGTAAAGACATTTTGTTTTGGAATTAAATATAAGTATATTTTTCTTATAATTGAATAATTGAATTATTACTGAATGATTATTATCAATATTATGAAATTACATATTCATTAATGAGAGTATGATCTTGCATGAGTTCTTGAGAATTAAGATCATATATAATGAATAAAAGTCAGCAATATTGTAACATCATACTAATCCAGGACCATTACATTGTGTGTTAAAAATAGTACTTAATTCGTTAAGCGAGTCATTTAGACTTAAAAGTGTAATTAAGATTAAACGACATTTTAGATATTAAAAGTTCTGGTCAATAAGTTGAACATTTCATTAAAAAGGGTTGACTAATTACAAGGGATCCCAAAAGTTTCTAAATAAAATACAAGTTTATCAAAATTATAGACTTAGTTGGCCTAAGCAGAAAATTTCAACTAATGACCCGTGCTCCTCAAAATATCTCGACCGTGGCGGCCGAGCAAGCTGAGTATTTACACATCGCCCCTACAATTCTCCAACTCATGGCTGGTCCAGCTTTCCTTTGCCCTTACCTACACCACAAAGCACCCGTGAGCCTAGACTCAACAAGAAAGCCCAAACAAATCATACAAATATCCAAATAAACATTAACATGCATTGCATACTTTATAACCATACTGGTTCGCATAGATTTTCTAAACAGAATATGACTCACGCCGAGTGGATGGATATCATAGCCCCACGATGGCCCAACCATTAGGCGGATATTGCATTCCTGTAGAGGCTCTACCACTACAGCATACATTACGCATGTAATGCCGATAATGGCCTCTCGACCGAGCGATCATGATCACAATAAATCCGTACAAACAATTATAATAACATAGGTTCATCCAAAGTAGACATTTAACTTTAAGCATATTCATGACATGTTTATCCTCGTGTCCTATAATTGGGGCACATGCCCTACACTCGGTGCAAGTGACAGTTTTCTTACCTCAAGTCCTAAGTAATAAGGTAAAACGACCACGAGCACGATTCTTTCCTCCCAAGCCTTGAGGTACCCCTTAGTCACAACATAGCAAGGAATAACTATCAAGAAACAAACCAACAAAGGCTTCCGAACTAAGTCCTAGCCTTCAGGACCTTGAATTCTACTAAACCGGGTAGTAGAACCATTCCCGAACTCTCAGGTTTGGGTTCTCGCAACCCAAAACATAACTTCCCACTTTTCCCCTATTTGAGCTGCAATGCACCCCTAAAAGGCCGCGAAGCTCCCCTAGGTAGAGAGTCCCATGCCCAAAATCCCTTTACACACATCACGACGCTAAGTTAGTTCAAGGCACTTCTTGCCTCGGTGAGTTCATGAGGGCCACGGCGCCCCAAGAACAGCGGCGCGACGCGGCCTCGCAAACCCAGAATTCTTGTGACTTTCAGAAATCGCAACGCATCCCAAACACAACCAAACTCGATTTGAACCCAATTCCAACCACTAGAACAACTTCAGCAACACAAACATACATAATACACCCATATAAAGCTACTAACACACACTTCAAACCGAAAGTCCAAGAATTCACCAAGAACACAAAAAGAAAGCTCAAAATTTTAAGAAATTCATAGAGAAAGGCTTACCCCTACTGCAAACGAGATTCCCAACTGAATTCCCACACCTATTAGCTCCTAATCCCTCAACAACAAGATTTAAATCACACCGAAGATTGCTTCCAAGCTTGAAATTATTCAAAGGCTTCAAAACTCCCTTTTCTTATAACCAAGTAGAGTGAGAGGGAGAGAATGAAAGAAACATGAGAGTGAGGTTACCTCATATGGACTAAGTCTTGAATTAGGCCCATGGGAAAAGACTATAATACCCCTGCCTACTAAGCCTTTCTTCAAAGCCCCCAAGGGCATATTAGTCATTTGACACCAATCCCCACTAAACCTAAAATTTTCACTTGAAATCCCAATTAAATCCACTAATCCTCCAAATGCAAGTATTTTCCATCATTATAACTCATACTCCAATAATTCCTGGTAATTCACAAAATTACCAAAATACCCCTAGGCTCACCTCGAGGCGGGTATTAATCCCCGTTGTGACTTTTCCGCCAATTTTTTCACGAGGATCGCCTCGTGCTGAATATCTCAAATATATCCACATAATAATGTGGTCCCACTCAAAAAACATATATAATTACAGATATACCCTTAGCATGTCAAAATTATGAAAATGCAATTTTTAACAAAAATAGGCCCACAAGCATATTTAATACACTAAAACATGCATGTCTAATTCTAATTCTCAGGTCGCCTCCTCGACCTTGCTATTCCTCCATAACACTTTAACAAGGGTATAGTCTTGTTCCTCAAGAATTTATCCTTTCTATCTAGGATCTGTACTAAACGCTCTTCATAGGACAAGTCTGTCTGTAGCTCCAAATCCTCATAACTCAATACATGAATTGCATCTGACACATACTTCTGGAGCATCGATATATGAAACACATTGTGAACTCCTAACAATGTTGGAGGTAAAGCCAACCTGTAGGCTACCTGACCGATCCTTTCCAAGAACTCAAAAGGTTATACACTAGGGCTCAGCTTGCCCTTCCTCCCAAACCTTGTCACCTCTTTCAGCGGTGAAACTGTAATATCTGCTTCTATTTGTAAGGGTATTTTGGTAATATGGCTTGGGTCAGGGTATTATAGTAAATTGTATGATATTATGTGTTTAATTATATGAACTATGATATGCATAGGTTATGATGTATGCTTATTTTATGTTTTTCGTCAGGCAATCCACACACATTAGTTTCTTCAAGTATTAGGGGCCAATGCGTGATAGAAGTTGATTTATGGGGGTCAAAGTAGAATTATGTGTTTTATGATAGAAAGTGTAATTACGAGAAGTTAAAACTATTAGTTTTGGATGGAAATTTCAATAAAGGGCTTAAGTAATTATTAAGGAAAAATTAGAGGTTGGGGATAGTAGTATAATTTGGTTTTTACACAATTTAATTCATATTAAATAATTAATTAATAAAATAATAGGTTTAGATGTCGTAGGAAAGTTTTAGACATCTGAGATTAGCGATATACGAAAAGAAGACAGACCAAGAACAGTCCTCTCATTCTTGATCTGAGTCTTGAAGCCTAAGGTTTTGGAGGAGCTCATTAATATAAGTTATTGAAGAGCTAGGAGATCTCTTAGACGGCATGGATCTAAGTTTCCGTGGATGGAGTTTGATCTGTAAGTGTCCAAACCTTACTGTTTAAAGTTTTTGTCAGATCTAGGTTTTGAAGTTTTGAGACTATTTTTATTGTTTCTGGGATTATGAATGTTTACTATAGGTTTAGGATTGATAATATATGGGATCCAAGGGTTAAAATTATGTTAGGATAGATTATTTGATGATTTACAGTCGAAGTTTTACGATTTGGTTCGATTCTTAGGTTTAGAAATCACAACTGCAATCTCTAAAATTAGAGACCTAGCGTGACCGCGCTCACCCCTAGCGCAACCACGCTAACTAGATGAATAGCTCTGGCGCTCTGTGTACGCGACTGTGCCCGGGAACTGGGGCGACTGTGCCAGTTTCCCAGAAACACATATTTTGGGATTTTTGTGCACCCTTTTAGAGATAAATTTGTACCTTTTTTGAAGCTTTATCTAGTGGAGTTTTAAGACTTTCTAAAGGGTATTGTGGGGATGACTAAGCTTTAAAAAGGAATAAGAGTGTATCTTAATATGGTTTGGTTTGGTTGGAGGTTTTAAAACTTTGATGTCGTGTGTCATGTTTAGGCTCCCTAAGGATACTTGAAGAGATGCGTTAGGGTGTGTGAATATAACGCCTTGGATAACCAAGACTGTTACACTGTGTATTTTAAAATAGTGCAAGACCTGCTAATCAAGTCGTTTGAACATAGATGTGATCCTAAAGTCAACTAACAGGTTAGGGTTAAAAGATTTTGATCATAAACAGTTAATTTTCATTAAAACAAATGTTTGACACATGGGATCCCAAAAACATGGTTTATATGGTAAATACAACTCTCAAAAGCCGATATAACAAAAGCCAGTCTAACGGCAAAATACAATTTAGAGCTCTATTCCTGTAACTTTCCCTTGGCCGTGGCAGTCGAGCGGCTGGCGATGTACACTTCGCCCCAGAGCTGTCCAACTCATGGTTGCTCCAATTTCCCTTTGCCTTTACCTGCACCATGTAGCACCCGTGAACCAAGGCCCAACAAGAAAACTATAAACAACAAACATGAGTAGACACAAGAGCATGTAATCATCTTTAATCCAATCAGCTCAACTATTAAGTGGAATACAGATATAAAGCTATACAGCGATAAACATATACTTTCAACATATATTTCAATCAATAACACAAACAATTAGGTGTTGGCACCCTTAGGCCGAGCCCTCTAGTTATATAGTATATCCCAGCTCGCTTAGGCCGAGCTGCGTTCAGTACGCTTATCATCAGCCCCGGTACCCTTTGGCCGTACTTTCATATTACACACGATAGCCATACAATTAGACAATACATATATTCAATTACAGGGAACCTTAGTCCCAAACACAACCACATGGGTGCAGTTTTCTTACCTCGAATCCCGAGCAGTAAATAAAGAGTGGTTGCAAGCATGATCCT
This sequence comes from Humulus lupulus, assembly GCF_963169125.1. NCBI lineage: Eukaryota > Viridiplantae > Streptophyta > Magnoliopsida > Rosales > Cannabaceae > Humulus > Humulus lupulus. The sequence continues at coordinate 71,627,179 of NC_084793.1, forward strand.
CAGTCTTGAGCCTTAATGATAATCCTTGTAACGCCCTACTTCCTTAGAGCCGTTACTAAGTGAGTTTTAAGACAAAACAGTGTGCAAAGAACTCGCTTGTAACGCCCTACTCCCTTAGAGCCGTTACTAAGTGAATTTTTAAGACAAAACAGTGCAATGAACTCGCTAACCGAGGTTTTGAGGCAAAAGTGTGACTAATAAAAGTTAAGGCTGTAATCCTTGAAAATGCGTTGACTCAATAAAAACTTCTGGTTTTAAACAATTGGGATCCCAAAAATAAGGTTTGAAAACCATTTTCATCTTGAAGTAAGTTTACAGTTGATCAGTTATAAAATCATAGATTATTACAGCCAATTTCAAATAAACCCCCAACCAAAGCAGTCGGGCAGGCCAAACATGTACGCGTCGCTTCACGCTCTCCGTACTCATGGTTGGTTGACTCAGTCTTTGCCCTACCTGCAACACGGAGCACCCGTGAGCCGAAGCCCAGCAAGAAAACTCATGCAGAACATAACATATGCAGTTAATACAGTTTATCATAACAGATAATCCACAGATAAACAAGTCAATCAATAGACTAAGCAAACACGGCCATGCCGCCCCAGAGCCTTACCAAAGCCCTGGGGTATCGGTTCTCACCGCGAGGATAACTCATGTATCCCTTGGGTCCCACCCTGAATATAGCATCCCATGTGCTAGGTGTTACTTTCGGCCCACGGCCGCCCCGGCCTACGTCGTTCTCGGCACTTGCCGCTCATTTCATCATAATCACACATATAGTACATTCAAAATAATCATTCACACATCATGATTCATTTAAGGTTAAACATTTGCACACAACACAATCTGGGGCCATGCCCTGCAATCATCTCATCATGCAACATGCAATATAGGGCCATGCCCGGCAATCACACTATGGGCCCATGCCCTATCCTACGGGTGTTATAGTTTTCTTACCTTAGTTCCAAATGCTTTAAATAGAAAATGACGGCCCCCGAGCACGATCCACTTCCCGAGCACTAGCTTAACACCTAGTCACAACCAAGATAATGGATACCAATAAGATTAATCTCAAATGAGTTTCTAAACCAAGTTCTAGTACTCGGAACGTTGAAATTCACCAAACATTGTAAAAGACTCAACCCCGAGCACCCTAGGTTAAATTCCCAAGCCCAAATTCTCAAAATCCCAAAATTCCTTAAGCGCCGCGGCATGGCCCAACCATGCCGCGGCATGGCCCCCAAACAGAGCCACAAAATTCCCAGAAACAAGTAAGGGCCGCGGCCCTACATGGACCATGCCGCGGCCCGCCCTCCATCCTCAGCACAACTAAGCCTTCAAGGGCCGCGGCCCTCCAAGAACCATGCCGCGGCCCGACCCTTCGAACCCAGAAAAACCCACCATTTTCAAGCTTAAAACCTCACCTTAAGCCATCCCAAAGCTCCCAAATCAAAACCAATTAATAATCACAACATTAGGATGGTTTAAACAACACAATTCCACCAAAAATCCAACCTAACACTCACCAAGATCCCAATTCCAAATTTCTGAAATTTCAAACCTAAAACTCAAAACCAACCATGGAAATTCTCAATTTCAACCATCAAACTTTAATTTAAACCTTACCTCAGTTGTAGAATCATTTCCCAAAGGATCCCATGACCTATCTTCAAAGTTTCAAGCCTCAAACTCCACCTTGAACATCAAAATCCATAAACATTCACAACCCAACAAAATCTCAGAAATTTAACTTGAGAAAAAGAATTAATTGCTTACCTTTACCCTGATTTGTTCTTGATTAACTCTTGAGCTAAACCTCCAAATCCCACAATCAATTTTCAGAAATTCAAGCTTGATTTCTCCTAAGATTTCTGTGGATTCATGAAAGAAAGAGGAAAGAAAGAAGAAGAAGAGAGGGTGGAGGCTGGGTCGGTTTCTCTAAGTCTCCAAATGGTTTATTTGTTTTGTTTTTATAACTTAAGCTGGTTACCTCAAGGTTCGGGGTACCAAAATATCCCCGAGGCAAAAATGGTAAAATCCCCCAGTATTCCCGCCTAGACATCCTAACCTCAAATATATCTCCAATTATTTATTTTCATAACCCAACATCAAAATACTCCTTGACTCACTCAAAGTCAAACATAATGCCCCGTTGTGACTTTTCCCCGCTATCCAGCTCTAGGATCGCCTCGTGCCGAAAGTTACACATCACGGATATACCCACATACCACTGTGGTCTCAACAATCATCACATATTAATACAGTTATGCCCAACATGGCCAAAATTACAATTATGCCCTTCTAACACAATCCGGGCCTACATGCATACTAATATACATAGTCATGCATCTCAAATAATCAAATAGTCACATAACACGCTTTAAATCATAACCATGCATTTAACTCATAAAATCACACATAAATCCCAACATGCCCTCCTGGCACACTAATAAAGGCCCTTAAGCCTTATTAGCGAATTTGGGTCGTTACAACTATCCCCTCCTCATAAAAATTTCGTCCTCGAAATTTATCCAACACATCAGTCAGTACCGCAACTCGGACCATAATTTCCAAGGCCCACCGCCTTTACTTTACTTTCCAATGACACTCTCACAAGAGTAACAATCTTGCCCCTCAAGATTTTGTCTAATAGCCAAGTTCTCGATAGCTCCTCGCTTACACCGCAACCCTGCTGAAGCCTCAGGGTCTGCCTAGACTACAATGACCAATTCATTGTCTTATTCCAGATTCCAGAGATACTCAAAAGTCATCACCTCTACCAGGTGGGATCAACTTGTAGGCCCCGCTGGCCTAACCCTTAGTACAACTTCGGAATTTTATGTTGAATCAAGAGTCAGAACTCTCCCTTCTTTCTCTGAACACCTTACAGGTCCTCGTCTGTTATTGCGCAGAGATGCAACTCTTTCCTTCCGGAGCTTTGTTTCCTCGTAATTTAACAATTTACCAGCTCTTATGCTTTCAAATAGACAGACACTCCTGCCTTAAGAAGTTTCAACGACCTTCTTGGCTTTCCCTCCGAACTAAAGCCAAACTGTAGTATTCACTATCCTTCACCTCTTACCATGTCCTATGTCGTGTTACTTTAACAAGACGCCAGCATTTGCCACCACGGCCAACTCAACAGGGATTACACTTCCCTTAATACCTCAAGTATTCGCCTACTCAGCGCTTAATTCCTTAAGATATCCGATAAGCTTTCAGACTGCCACTACACTTGCAATCAACTGATAATCCCAGATTCCCACTCTGTTCTTTTCGTTCTCTAAATCCATTCCAAAATTTAAAATACTATAGGGTCTCAATTCGATATCATCGATGCTCCATCCTGAAACTAGTTCACTTGACCCAACCACATTAACTCCATCAACTGAGTTAAAACTTTTCATGTCCAAACACCTTACTCAAGGTCTAAAGTGGTCTATTCCCATCATACACTACCACATCACTTAACCCCTCAGGGTCCAAAGGAAAACACTAGATTCTGCCACCTGCTCGACCCTCCTGGTACGACGTACCCTAGGAGGTGGAATGATATCCGTTCAGAATTCTCGTTCATAAACCAAATCTAATCGGATCCTTCATCCATTCCTGGTATCCCAACTTGTACTACCTTAGCAGGGTCCTTCCCTGCTTCAACTCAAGCCAACACTTTGAATTCCATAGATCATTGACACCCACCAGCTAATCATACCTACTAGCGTTACGCTAAACTCAGTCGTCGCCTTGTCCACTCTGTTACAGTCTATGGCACCATCCCCTGACTGACACACGCCTCACAGCTAGGAGTTCCGCCTCCAATTATAACTCCCCTCGCTCAATCGAGGATTTCAAACACTGAACATCTGTCCGTTACTTTTCACCACCTCTGTGTCTTCAATGCTATCTCTCTTACTATTACCCAATACTCAAGCACCTTATGATATGCATAACTGTCAACTTAACGTTCTAAGTGTATCAACCAGGTTCATACTTTCGTCTCCCGCAAGGTTCGATCCAACCTCGCGCCAGGTGCGCCTGTGCGTGCCTAATCTGTGATGCACCCCTACAAGTCCATGTCCTCATCATAGATCAAGTCCTTTATTCCATCACTCTTTACTTAATCATAACACACACAAATTCCATCATCGTCCGTAACCAATCAAATCTTACCTTGTCTTCTGAATTTCTTTCTGATTTGACACCACTCAATCCATCTAACCTCAAGTTTTGCTGTTCTTCTCATCTCTGATGTAGTCGTCTCCGGAGGTGCTTGTGCAATAAATGACGCGCTTACCAGTCTTGTCATGCTTTCAATTCTTCAGACGCTCTTCATTAGCTTCTTTGCGGCTTCAGATCAATTCTTCTCTTACTTGACCTTTCTTCTTGCAGCTGTAATCTGAGAACTCCTGACGACACCCAACTAACACTCCGTAGAACCTTACCTGAGACTCTGTCTTCTGGGTACTAACGTCTTCAGCATAATAATCAGTTGTTCACCATTTCCGTCTGGGGGTAATCCACATGCACTGCTCGTGAGCTTGAAGGGGACTTGCCCACACCGTTCATGCATTCTCTGTCTAAAGAACTTACCTGTGCTACTATAGCTTGAACCATTCCAGAATCTTTGTTACCAACTCCTCACACTCTAGCCGGCGCAAACTAGACCATCCACGAAATGTCTCTATCCTCGGTTTCCAACTGGCAATAACCATGTCATAGACCAACTCTTGGGGACATCGTCCCATCTTGTATCCAACATTGTACTTTTCGTCCTAACCCGACGATACTAGCAATCCTCGCAGTATAACACTCTGGCTAATCCAAGATCAAATTCCTTCGATTGCTTCATTAGATTTCCTGCCAGCCATAACCGCCCTTTACCTCGTTCCTTATACCAATCCTATCTGTAGTCCAACCTTGAAGTACTCCCAAATATTTCTTTTCATACCCACATAATTTTTCCACTGGTCAGCTCTGTCTCCTTTACGTACTCCAGATGATATCCTCGACAATCCATCTGCCAGAGTTTCTAATTCCTTCTCAATAAGTATTACTGTCTTCGGCCTCTCAAATGGCACCTTTGAGGTAACCTCTCTATGTCCATCTCCCTCTCGGAACATTCTCAACACCGAGCCCTTCCAGTTCGCTACATGTCCAAAGTATAAGCTCGTCAGTTAAATACTCATCCTTGAGGACTCAGCCTCGAACCTCGAATGTATCGATGCATTCCAGTTCTCCGTTTCCCGCACCATGGGAAATCCATCCTAACATCCCGAGTCATTCTACGTAGAAGTCATGTCCTCACCTGACCTCCTCTCAGGTGGCATCCTCCTCCTCATGTGCATACCAATTAACCTCCTGGTTCCTGTCGCCATCTCGATAACTACCCTTTTCGATCAGGCTTCTTTCCAATCTCAATCTAGGTGCCCAAGCACTGTCTGGAGTCCTTTTTCCCTCAAAATTGAGAATCCGACCTCGCTGCGTTCTATCAACAAAAGTACCGTCTTATCAGTCAGACTTTCCCCCCCTTTCTTGGCAATCCAGAAGCCACAACACTATCCGGGGTTCTTTCAACTTGATTATCATGAATCTATCTTTACTAATTCCATCAAAGGAAGCACCGCCCTTGCGGCTCTAGCACTCCTGCTCTAATCATCAACCATCAGTTCCTCGAACAACATGGCCCTCTCTGCCATCAACATGCAGACGATAAACTCGTACCTCAAAGCAGCCCAAATACCTTAGACTATTCCCGATCTCACATCCTTAAATGGGTCGTCATCAATTCCAGATACATCCGCCAGTAAAATTCCCGAAATGAATTATCCAATTCACCAAACCCATTATTCTACACTGTTGTTACTCTATCAGTCCAAACCAAACTTATAAGTCCACCAGTCTCCACAGTTCAATTCACGTATTTATAACCTCTAACAATTCATCATCTAGGTTCTTCCCAACCTATTAAGCCAGTACCTCAGTCCGAGTACCAATTCCAGGCATCTCCCTGCCTCAACATTTAACATAACCCTCTAATCAGGATCTCTCATCCTCTAAACCATGGGTGGAATTAACTCTGCTCGTCTATTGATAAATTCCTTGTCAACTCGAACCTTCCTCAACACTAGAGGATAACACCCCATACCCCTTTCATATAGTACCCTTATCTGTCCATACCTCACAGTAAACCAACACCGGTAACCTTACTGTTAAAACCTCAAAATTAGCTATTTCCCCCGAGAAATCCGCTGATCACTTATCCCATCTCGACTAACAAACTCCACAGCTTACCCACACACTAGCGACCCTCTGCTGCTGCATCCAGGGATAACTGGAGATCTCCACTCCAACTTATATCTAGAATTCCCCTCTTTAACACAATATTAGGTCCACGAAACCCTTCTAGGAACAACCAACACGAGTTCACCCGTCAAACCGACCAAACTCCTGAACTCTGTGGTTCATACCCTGAACCAAACCACAACTAGATCCAAATATCCACAGGTATAATGCACACACAAGCATATACTAGGTCAAATCCACAATAATATGCATTTAGCTACCAGATTCTATCATCACTAAGTATAACCATACTCATCATGCTTCATACAAGCCAATATACAGATATAACATATGAATTAAATCCAGAAAATTATCCACATACACTCAATATGCGAATCATTATGCCAATATTCATCCATATGCATAATAGTACTATTCAGCATGCATCAATCTCAACATGCAATAATCAAGGGCTCAACCCAACAGCATCTCTTGCATATGTCAACTCATTTCTCATGCTCCATACAGATAAGCAGGGGAACAGGGCAATCAAACATATATTCAAGCATATTAATCATTCATACCAACCAACCCTGAGTCGAGCTTGTCACTGACAGCGAGCGTACATGTTCGGTCGATCTCCAGAACCAATAAACCTTGGCTCGCTCTGATACCAAGTTGTAACGCCCTACTCCCTTAGAGCCGTTACTAAGTGAATTTTTAAGACAAAACAGTGCAATGAACTCGCTAACCGAGGTTTTGAGGCAAAAGTGTGACTAATAAAAGTTAAGGCTGTAATCCTTGAAAATGCGTTGACTCAATAAAAACTTCTAGTTTTAAACAATTGGGATCCCAAAAATAAGGTTTGAAAACCATTTTCATCTTGAAGTAAGTTTACAGTTGATCAGTTATAAAATCATAGATTATTACAGCCAATTTCAAATAAACCCCCAACCAAAGCAGTCGGGCAGGCCAAACATGTACGCGTCGCTTCACGCTCTCCGTACTCATGGTTGGTTGACTCAGTCTTTGCCCTACCTGCAACACGGAGCACCCGTGAGCCGAAGCCCAGCAAGAAAACTCATGCAGAACATAACATATGCAGTTAATACAGTTTATCATAACAGATAATCCACAGATAAACAAGTCAATCAATAGACTAAGCAAACACGGCCATGCCGCCCCAGAGCCTTACCAAAGCCCTGGGGTATCGGTTCTCACCGCGAGGATAACTCATGTATCCCTTGGGTCCCACCCTGAATATAGCATCCCATGTGCTAGGTGTTACTTTCGGCCCACGGCCGCCCCGGCCTACGTCGTTCTCGGCACTTGCCGCTCATTTCATCATAATCACACATATAGTACATTCAAAATAATCATTCACACATCATGATTCATTTAAGGTTAAACATTTGCACACAACACAATCTGGGGCCATGCCCTGCAATCATCTCATCATGCAACATGCAATATAGGGCCATGCCCGGCAATCACACTATGGGCCCATGCCCTATCCTACGGGTGTTATAGTTTTCTTACCTTAGTTCCAAATGCTTTAAATAGAAAATGACGGCCCCCGAGCACGATCCACTTCCCGAGCACTAGCTTAACACCTAGTCACAACCAAGATAATGGATACCAATAAGATTAATCTCAAATGAGTTTCTAAACCAAGTTCTAGTACTCGGAACGTTGAAATTCACCAAACATTGTAAAAGACTCAACCCCGAGCACCCTAGGTTAAATTCCCAAGCCCAAATTCTCAAAATCCCAAAATTCCTTAAGCGCCGCGGCATGGCCCAACCATGCCGCGGCATGGCCCCCAAACAGAGCCACAAAATTCCCAGAAACAAGTAAGGGCCGCGGCCCTACATGGACCATGCCGCGGCCCGCCCTCCATCCTCAGCACAACTAAGCCTTCAAGGGCCGCGGCCCTCCAAGAACCATGCCGCGGCCCGACCCTTCGAACCCAGAAAAACCCACCATTTTCAAGCTTAAAACCTCACCTTAAGCCATCCCAAAGCTCCCAAATCAAAACCAATTAATAATCACAACATTAGGATGGTTTAAACAACACAATTCCACCAAAAATCCAACCTAACACTCACCAAGATCCCAATTCCAAATTTCTGAAATTTCAAACCTAAAACTCAAAACCAACCATGGAAATTCTCAATTTCAACCATCAAACTTTAATTTAAACCTTACCTCAGTTGTAGAATCATTTCCCAAAGGATCCCATGACCTATCTTCAAAGTTTCAAGCCTCAAACTCCACCTTGAACATCAAAATCCATAAACATTCACAACCCAACAAAATCTCAGAAATTTAACTTGAGAAAAAGAATTAATTGCTTACCTTTACCCTGATTTGTTCTTGATTAACTCTTGAGCTAAACCTCCAAATCCCACAATCAATTTTCAGAAATTCAAGCTTGATTTCTCCTAAGATTTCTGTGGATTCATGAAAGAAAGAGGAAAGAAAGAAGAAGAAGAGAGGGTGGAGGCTGGGTCGGTTTCTCTAAGTCTCCAAATGGTTTATTTGTTTTGTTTTTATAACTTAAGCTGGTTACCTCAAGGTTCGGGGTACCAAAATATCCCCGAGGCAAAAATGGTAAAATCCCCCAGTATTCCCGCCTAGACATCCTAACCTCAAATATATCTCCAATTATTTATTTTCATAACCCAACATCAAAATACTCCTTGACTCACTCAAAGTCAAACATAATGCCCCGTTGTGACTTTTCCCCGCTATCCAGCTCTAGGATCGCCTCGTGCCGAAAGTTACACATCACGGATATACCCACATACCACTGTGGTCTCAACAATCATCACATATTAATACAGTTATGCCCAACATGGCCAAAATTACAATTATGCCCTTCTAACACAATCCGGGCCTACATGCATACTAATATACATAGTCATGCATCTCAAATAATCAAATAGTCACATAACACGCTTTAAATCATAACCATGCATTTAACTCATAAAATCACACATAAATCCCAACATGCCCTCCTGGCACACTAATCAAGGCCCTTAAGCCTTATTAGCGAATTTGGGTCGTTACATCGCTAACCGAGGTTTTGAAACAAAAGTGTGACTAATTAAAAGTTAAGGCTGTAATCTTAGAAACATGTGTTGTTTCAATAAAACTTCTAGTATTACACATTTGGGATCCCAAAATAAGGTTTGAAAACTATTTACATCTTAAAATAAGTTTACAATTGATCAGTTATAAAAATCATAGATTATTACAGCCATTTTCGAATAAACCCCCAACCAAAGCAGTCGGGCAGGCCAAACATGTACGCGTCGCTTCACGCTCTCCGTACTCATGGTTGGTTGACTCAGTCATTGCCCTTACCTGCAACACAGAGCACCCGTGAGCCGAAGCCCAGCAAGAAAACTCATGCAGAACATTAACATATGCAATGTATACAGTTTATCATAACAGATAATCCACAAATAAACAAGTCAACCATTAGACTAAGCAAACACGGCCATGCCGCCCTAGAAACCTTACCAAAGCCCTGGGGTATCGGTTCTCACCGTAAGGATAACTCATGTATCCACCGGGCCCTGCCCTGACTATAGCATCCCATGTGCTAGGTGTTACTTCCGGCCCCGCTGCCGTACCCGGCCTACGCCGTTCTCGGCCCTTGCCGTTCAATTTACTATAATCACACATATAGCATAACACAACAACATTCCAATAAATATTAATTCATTTAAGTCTACACCCTAACATGTAATGCAATATAGGGCCATGCCCGGCAATCATCTCATCATGCAATATAGGGCCGTGCCCCGCAATCACACTATGGGCCCACGCCCTATCCTATGGGTGATATAGTTTTCTTACCTGTATTCCGAGCCTCCTGATGCACTCACGCCGTGAGCACGGTCCTCTAGCACGAGCCTCTCAAATATCCTAGTCACAACACACAAGAATCTTCCTTAAATACTAATCAATTCACAACCACTTCCCGAGACCAATCCCGCACTCTCGGGACTCCCAAATTCCTAAAACAACACCCCGGAGACATCCCCCGAACCCCCGGAGCAAAGGCCTAAAATTGCCCAAAAATGACATCCTGAAATTGGCCTTGTGCCGCGGCACAACTTTCTTGTGCCGCGGCACCCAGCAAGACAGGGGCTCCACGCCGCGGCGCGCAAAACTGTGCCGCGGCACGCCTTCGCAGGCCCAGATTTCTGGGTTTTCTCTTGCGTTTTCACCGAGCTAAAACCTTCCCAAATCATACCAAACCAATACCCAAACCCCAAAATCAATTTCAAACATCAAATAGGCCATCTAACAACCCATAAACATCATCAAAGACATCCAAACACACAATCAAATCCCCAAAATCCACATCCTTGATTTCAATTTCAGAATAATAAAAACTCAAAGTTCAAACTTAAACCATGCTCAAATTTCTTAACCCATAACATAATCAAGCCTTAAATGTGTACAAAATTCCTTACCTCATATGGAGAATCCATCCCTAAGCTTCCTTCATCTCCTAGGTCTCCAATTCAGCTCCTCCACTCATCTTCTTCTTCTTCATGCCCTAGCTTTTCCCTCTCTTTTCTCTTCTCTTCAAACTCTATCAAGACCAAAATGACTAAGCCCCAAACCGTGTACCCCATATAACCCAGCTGCTATTTATCTAATCCCCAACCAAATGACCATTTTGCCCCTCCTTGCCTAACCTTTCCTACCTAAACCTCAAGGGAACTTAAGTCCTTTCATTTCTATTTCATATCTACCATTTTCTTTCTAAAACTTGTTACTCTCACCAGTAACTAATGGTTACCCAGGTTACTAAATCTCCAATAACCATTACCCGCTAAATCTCAACTTAACCATAAAATTCCCGAGGTACCCCTAGGCTCCTCCCGAGCCGGGTATAGAAATCCCGTTGCGACTCTTGAGTTAACTAGCTCTCTAGGACCGTCTCGGCACGTGCATCACAATAAAAAACCACACTCACGTGGTACAATTCACAGAATACAATTATCACATATCAACACAGTTATGCCCAACATGGCCAAAATTACAATTACGCCCTTCTAACACGATCCGGGCCTACATGCATACTAATATACATAGTCATGCATCTCAGATAAACACATAGCCAAATAACATGCTTTAAATCATAACCATGCATTTAACTCATAAAATCACACATAATCCCAACCTGCCCTCCTGGCACACTAATCAAGGCCCTTAAGCCTTATTAGCTAATTTGGCTCGTTACAACTATCCCCTCCTCATAAAAAATTTCGTCCTCGAAATTTATCCAAACACATCAGTCAGTAAACCCGCAACTCTGACCATAATTTCCAAGGCCCACCGCCTTACTTTACTTTTCAATGACACTCTGCCTAGATTACAATGACCAATTCATTGTCTTATTCCTGATTCCAGAGATACTCAATAGTCGTCACCTCTACTAGGTGGGATCAGCTTGTAGGCCCTGCTGGCCCAACCCTTAGTACAACCTCAGAATTTTACGTTGAATCAAGAGTCAGAACTCTCCCTTCTTTCTCTGAACGCCTCACAGATCCCCGTCTGTTATTACGCAGAGACGCAACTCTTTCCTTCCGGAACTTTATTTCCTCATAACTTAGCAATTTACCAGCTCTTTATTCTTTCAGATAGGCAGACACTCTTGCCTTAAGAAGTTTCAACGACCTCTTTGGCTTTCTCTTTGAACTAAAGCCAAACTGTAGTATTCACTATGTTTCATCTCTTATCATGTCCTATGTCGTGTTACCTTAACAAGACACTAGCGACTGCCACCACGACTAACTCGTCAGGGATTACACTTCCCTTAATACCTCAAGTATTCGCCAACTCAGCGCTCAATTCTTTAAAATATCCGATAAACTTTCAGACTGTCATTTCACTTGCAATCAACTGATAATCCCAGATTCCCACTCTGTTCTTTTCGTTCACTAAATCCATCCCAAAACTTAAAATCTTATAGGGTCTCAATTCGATATCATCGATGCTCCATCCTGAAACCAGTTCACTTGACCCAACTACATTAACTCCATCAACTGAGTTGAAACTTTTCATGTCCAAACACCTTACTCAAGGTCTACAGTGGTCTATTCTCATGATACAATACCACATCACTTAACCCCTCAGGGTCCAAAGGAAATCGCCAGATTCTATCACCCGCTCAACCCTCCCGGTTCCGCGTACCCTGGGAGGTGGAATGATGTCCACCCAGAACCCTCATTCAAAACCAAAACCTAACTGGATCCTTCACTCGATCCTGGTATCCCAACTTGTACCACCCTAGCAGGGTTCTTTCCTGTTTCGACCAAAGCCGACACTTCGGATTCCATGGCTCAGTGACACTCACCAGCTAATCATACCTGCCAACGTTACGCCAATCTCAGTCGTTGCCTTGTATCCTCCATCACAATCTATGGCGTTATTCCTTGACTTACACATGCCTCACAGCTAGGAGTTTCGCCCCCAATTACACCTCCCTTCTTTCAATCAAGGATTTCAAACACTGATCATCTGTCTGTTACTTTTCACCGCACTGGGTCTCAACGATAACCTTTCTTACTACTACCCAAGACTTAAGTACCTTATGCCATGCACCACAGTCGACTTAACGTTCTAAGAGTATCAACCATGATCCATTCAGTCGCCTCCCGCAAGGTTCAATCCATCCCCGCGTTAATTATTCCTGGGCGTGCCCAAATCGTGATACACTACCTCATTTCCATAACCTTACCATAGATCAGGTCCTTTATGCAATCACTCTTTACTTAACCTTAACACACACATAATCCGGCCTCACTAGGTATCAATTAATTCTTACCTTGTCCTCTGAATTTCTTTCTGATGTGACACCACTCAGTCCGTCTAACCTCAAGTTTTACTGTTCTCCTCGTCTCTGATGTAGTTGTCCCCAGAGATGCTTGTGCCATAGATGACGCGCTTACCAGTCTTGTTATGCCTTCAATTCTTTGGACGTTCTTCATTAGCTTCTCTGCGGCTTCAGATCAATTCTTCTCTTACCTGTCCTTTCTTCTTGTAGCTCTAATCTGAGAACTCCTGACGACACCCATCTAACACTCCGTAGAACCTTACTTGAGACTCTTCCTTCTGGGTACTAACGTCTTCAGCCTAATACCGTTGCTCACCATTTCCGTCTGGGAGTAATCCACATGCACTGCTCGTGAGCTTGAAGGGGACTTGCCCATACCGTTCACGCATTCTCTGCCTAAAGAACTTACCTGTGCTGCTGCAGCTTGAACCATTCTAGAGTCTTTGTTACCAGCTCCTCACACCCTACCCGGTGTAAACTAGACAATTTCCCGAAATGTTTCTATCCTTGGTTTCCAGCTGGCCATAACCAGGTCGTAGGTCAACTCTTGGAGACATCGTCCCGTCTTGTATTCAACATTGTACCTTTCGTTCTAACCCGACGATACTAGCAATCCTCGCAGTATAACACACTGGCTACACCAGGCTCAGATTCCTTCGATTGCTTCAACAGACTTTCTGTCGGCCAAAACCGTCTTTCACCACATTCCTCATACCAATCCTATCTGTAGTTCGACCTTGCAGTACTCCCAACTCTTTCTTTACATACCCACACCACTTTCCACGGGTCAGCTCAACTCCCACTCAGTCTCCTTTACATACTCCAGATGATATCCTCAACAATTCATCTGCCAGAGTTTCTAATTCCTTCTCAATAAGCATTACTGTCCTCAGCCTCCCGAATAGCACCTTTGAGGCAACCTCTCTATGTCCATCACCCTCTCGGAGCACTCTCCGCACCGAGCCCTTCCAGTTCGTTACTTGCCCAAAGCATAAGCTCGTCAATCAAATACTCCTCCTTGAGGACTCAGCCTCGAACTTGTAATGTATCGACGCATTCCAGTTCTCCGTTTCCCTCACCATGGGAAATCCATCCTAACATCTCAAGTCATTCTACGCAGAAGTCACACCATCACCTGAACTCCTGTGGTATCCTTTCCCTTATGCATACAAAATAACCTCCCTAGTTCCTGTCACCAACTTGATAACTACCTCTTCCATCAGGCATCTTTCCAATCTCAAATCAGGTGCCCAAGCACTGTCTGGGGTCCTTCTACCTCAAAATTGAGAATCCGACCTCGCTGCGTTCTATCAACACAAGTAAAATCTTATCAATCAGACTTTTCCCTCTTTCTGGCAAACCAGAAACCATAGAACTATCTGGGGTTCCTTTAGCTCGATTATCACGAATCTAACTTTACTAATTCCATCCCAAGAAGCACCGCCATAGCGACTCTAGCACTCATGCTATAGACATCAACCATTAGTTCCTCGAACCACATGGCCCTCTCCGCCATCCACATGTAGACGATAAGTCCTTACAACAGAGCGGCCCAAATGCCCTGGACTATCCCAGAGTTCCATCCTTAAATGGGTCGCCACCATTTTCGGATACATCCGTCAGTATAAATTCCCAAAATGAATTATCCAACTCACCAAACCCATTGTTCTACACTGTTGTTACTCTATTAGTCCAAACCAAACTTATAAGTCCACCAGTCTCCACAGTTCAAATCACGTCTTTAAAACCTCTCCTATCACTCACCATCTGAGTTCTTTCCAACCCATTAAGCCAGTACCTCAGCCCGAGTACCAAATCCGGGCATCTCCCTGCCTCAACCTTTAACACAACCCTCTAATCAGGATCTCTCATCCTCTTAACCAAGGGTGGAATTAACTCTGCTCGTCTATTGATAAATCCCTTGCCAACTCGAGCTCTCCTCAAAACCCGAGGATAACACCCTTTAAACCTCTCATGCAATACCCTTATCTGTCCATACCTCACAGTAAACCAACACTGGTCACCTTTACTGTTAAAGCATATAAATCAGCTATTTCCCCAGAGAAATCCGCTGTTCTTCTATCCCGTCTCAACTAACAACTCCACAGCTTACTCACACACTAGTGTCCCTCTGCTGCTACTTTCAAGGATAACTGGAGATCTCAACTCCAACTTACATCTAGAAACCCCATTTTCAACACAATATCAGGTCCCCAAACCTTTCTAGGAACCAACAACTCGAGTTCATCCGTCAAAACCGACCAAACTCCTGAACTCAGAGGTTCATATCCTGAACCAACCCACAACTAGATCCGAACATCCACAGGTATAATGCACACACAAGCCTATACTAGGTCAAATCCACAATGATATACATTTAGCTACCAGATACTATTATCACTAAGTATATCCATACTCACCATGCTTCATACAAGCCAATAAACAGATATAACTAATGAATTAATTCAGAAAATTAACCACATACACTCAATATGCGAACCATTATGCCAATATTCACCCATATGCATAATAAAGTCATTTAGCATGCATTAATCTCAACATGCAATAGTCAAGGGCCCAGCCCAACAATATCTCCTGCACATGTCAACTCATTTCTCATGCTCCATATAGATAAGCAGGCAAACAGGGCAATCAAACATATATTCAAGCATATTAATCATTCATACCAACCAACCCTGAGTCGAGCTTGTCACTGACAGCGAGCGTACATGTTTGGTCAATCTCCAGAACCAATAAACCTTGGCTCGCTCTGATACCAAGTTGTAACGCCCTACTTCCTTAGAGCCGTTACTAAGTGAGTTTTAAGACAAAACAGTGTGCAAAGAACTCGCTAACCGAGGTTTTGAAACAAAAGTGTGACTAATTAAAAGTTAAGGCTGTAATCTTAGAAAAATGCGTTGTTTCAATAAAACTTCTAGTATTACACATTTGGGATCCCGAAATAAGGTTTGAAAACTATTTACATCTTAAAATAAGTTTACAATTGATCAGTTATAAAAATCATAGATTATTACAGCCATTTTCAAATAAACCCCCAACCAAAGCAGTCGGGCAGGCCAAACATGTACGCGTCGCTTCACGCTCTCCGTACTCATGGTTGGTTGACTCAGTCATTGCCCTTACCTGCAACACAGAGCACCCGTGAGCCGAAGCCCAGCAAGAAAACTCATGCAGAACATAACATATGCAATGTATACAGTTTATCATAACAGATAATCCACAAATAAACAAGTCAACCATTAGACTAAGCAAACACGGCCATGCCGCCCTAGAAACCTTACCAAAGCCCTGGGGTATCGGTTCTCACCGTAAGGATAACTCATGTATCCACCGGGCCCTGCCCTGACTATAGCATCCCATGTGCTAGGTGTTACTTCCGGCCCCGCTGCCGTACCCGGCCTACGCCGTTCTCGGCCCTTGCCGTTCAATTTACTATAATCACACATATAGCATAACACAACAACATTCCAATAAATATTAATTCATTTAAGTCTACACCCTAACATGTAATGCAATATAGGGCCATGCCCGGCAATCATCTCATCATGCAATATAGGGCCGTGCCCCACAATCACACTATGGGCCCACGCCCTATCCTACGGGTGATATAGATTTCTTACCTGTATTCTGAGCCTCCTGATGCACTCACGCCGCGAGCACGGTCCTCTAGCATGAGCCTCTCAAATATCCTAGTCACAACACACAAGAATCTTCCTTAAATACTAATCAATTCACAATCACTTCCCGCGACCAATCCCGCACTCTCGGGACTCTCAAATTCCTAAAACAACACCCCGGAGACATCCCCCGAACCCCCGGAGCAAAGGCCTAAAATTGCCCAAAAATGACATCCTGAAATTGGCCTTGTGCCGCGGCACCCAGCAAGACAGGGGCTCCACGCCGCGGCGCGCAAAACTGTGCCGCGGCACGCCTTCGCAGGCCCAGATTTCTGGGTTTTCTCTTGCGTTTTCACCGAGCTAAAACCTTCCCAAATCATACCAAACCAATACCCAAACCCCAAAATCAATTTCAAACATCAAATAGACCATCTAACAACCCATAAACATCATCAAAGACATCCAAACACACAATCAAATCCCCAAAATCCACATCCTTGATTTCAATTTCAGAAAAATAAAAACTCAAAGTTCAAACTTAAACCATGCTCACATTTCTTAACCCATAACATAATCAAGCCTTAAATGTGTACAAAATTCCTTACCTCATATGGAGAATCCATCCCTAAGCTTCCTTCATCTCCTAGGTCTCCAATTCAGCTCCTCCACTCATCTTCTTCTTCTTCATGCCCTAGCTTTTCCCTCTCTTTTCTCTTCTCTTCAAACTCTATCAAGACCAAAATGACTAAGCCCCAAACCGTGTACCCCATATAACCCAGCTGCCATTTATCTAATCCCCAACCAAATGACCATTTTGCCCCTCCTTGCCTAACCTTTCCTACCTAAACCTCAAGGGCACTTAAGTCCTTTCATTTCTATTTCATATCTACCATTTTCTTTCTAAAACTTGTTACTCTCAGCAGTAACTAATGGTTACCCAGGTTACTAAATCTCCAATAACCATTACCCGCTAAATCTCAACTTAACCATAAAATTCCCGAGGTACCCCTAGGCTCCTCCCGAGCCGGGTATAGAAATCCCGTTGCGACTCTTGAGTTAACTAGCTCTCTAGGACCGTCTCGGCACGTGCATCACAATAAAAAACCACACTCACGTGGTACAATTCACAGAATACAATTATCACATATCAACACAGTTATGCCCAACATGGCCAAAATTACAATTACGCCCTTCTAACACGATCCGGGCCTACATGCATACTAATATACATAGTCATGCATCTCAGATAAACACATAGCCAAATAACATGCTTTAAATCATAACCATGCATTTAACTCATAAAATCACACATAATCCCAACCTGCCCTCCTGGCACACTAATCAAGGCCCTTAAGCCATATTAGCTAATTTGGGTCGTTACAATCCTAGTCACAAATAACCATGGATAATTATCAATCTCTATTCTAAATAAATGTTTAGGAAACAAAAACTAGCCTTTGAGACCTCGAATTCTACTAAACTAGGCAGTAGAATTCGTCCCGAGCGCTTAGGTTTGATCCCCGAGCCTAAAAACAACCCTAGACCAAAACTGCCTAGGCAGACCGCGACCTGGCCTTAAGGGCCGCGGCGTGCCCTATAGTCAGCAGTCCTCCCAGGGCCATCTGGGGCACGTGGGCTGCGACGCCCAAGAACTGGGTCGCGGTGCGCCCCCGTGAACCCAGAATCCCCTGGGTTTTCCAGCATTTTTCCCAGCTAAATCCTCAAAATTCAACCTCAATTATACTCCCAAACCCTAACCAAGTCCAGAAACGAGCCTAGGACTCTTAATCACATATCTTAAGCATAAAAATATCCGAAAATTATATTGATCCCATCATCTCAACCAACAATAACTATTTACTAGAAACCTAAATAGATTCAGCCTAACAAATCTAAATTTCAGCAGAACAGAACAAATTTTTTACCTCAATTTGAAGCTTCAACCTTCAGTGATCACCTAGTTGTTCCTAGCTTTAATTCCCCAGTTTCCTACAGCTCAAATCCCAGCTTGGTTTCTTAAGTTTCCCCTTCAAAGTTCAGAGTTTCCCTTGGGTTCTAGAGAGAGGATGTGTGAACGTGTCTGATGAGAGAGAGAGAGAGAAAATTTTTAGTGTTTGAGAGGGTTTTGGGTTTGCCTAGGATTTCCACCAAGTTATCCTGCTTTATTCTCTAATTAAAAGACCAAACTGCCCTTGACACTAACCCAATCCTCTAATTACTTCTAAGGGGTAAACAGATCATTTTTCCAATTCCCGCTAATTCCTCAAGTCATCCTACCAATTCCCAATTAATTCGGACATGTCCAAATAATTACCAAATTCTTACTCGTTACTCAATAAACCCCAAATTATATTCTATGTTCCTAAAATACCCCTAGGCTCACTCTAAGCCGGGTATTAAACCCCGCTCTGACTATTTTGCTAATCTGCTCACTACGATTGCCTCAAGCCGTGTACTGCAAATATATCCACATAATAATGTGGTCTCTACCATTTATCACATATACTCGCATTTATGCCCTAAGAGGCCAAAATTACAGTTATGCCCTTATAAATAATAAAGGGCCCACATACATATCTAATACTCATAAACATGCATATAATGTATTCTTATCATCTTATATATCATTCATGCCACATAGTCACACATTTAATTTATTAAACACACAAATATCCATATATGCCCTCCCGGCATGCTAATCAAGGCTTTAAACCCTATTAGTATTTTTTTGGGTCGTTACAACTATCTCCTCCTACTGAGAATTTCATCCTCGAAATTTTACCTAAATAGATCGGGATACTGATTCTGCATAGCTGACTCAAGCTCCCAGGTCGCTTCCTCGACCTTGCTATTCCTCCATAATATCTTGACTAAAGGGATCGTCTTGTTCCGTAGAACCTTATCTTTCCTATCTAGGACCTATACTGGTCGCTCCTCATACGATAAATCTGTCTGTAACTCCAGATCTTCATATCTCAACACATGAGTTGTATCTGAGACATACTTCCAAAGCATAGAGATATGGAATGCGTTGTGAACTCCTGATAACAATGGTGGCAGAGCCAATCTATAGGCTACCTGCCTGATCCTTTCCAGGATCTCAAAAGGTCCTATAAATCTAGGGCTCAACTTTCCCTTTTTCCCAAACCTCCTCAACCCTCGTAATGGTGAAACTCGTAGAAACACGTGGTCACCTACTTGGAACTCCACGTCCCAACGCTTAGGATCAGCGTAGCTTTTTTGTCTGCTCTACGAAGCGAGCATTCAAGCTCGGATCTTCTTAATAGATTCGTTAGTATTCTAAACCATCTCCGGTCCCAAATACTTTCTCTCACCCATCTCCAGTCCCAAATACTTTCTCTCACCCATCTCATCCCAATGTATGGGAAATCTACATCTCATTCCATACAGCATCTCATATGGAGCTACTCCAATCGTTGATTGATAACTGTTGTTGTATGAGAACTCAATCAATGCGAGGTACTTACTCCAAGATCCCTTGAAGTCCAATACACACGCTTTAAGTATGTCTTCCAATACATGAATTGTTCTCTCAGACTACCCCTCCATCTGATGATGAAAGGTTGTACTGAACTTCAACTGAGTCCCCATATCCTTCTACAAACCACCCCAAAACTTTGAAGTAAATATGGGATCCTGGTCTGATACTATAGATTTTCGAACCCCATGGAGACGTACGATCTCCCTTACATACAACTCTGCATACTGATCCACACTATAGGTCGTCCTCACTAGTAGAAAGTGAGCTGACTTGGTGTATCTGTTTATTATCACTCACACCGAGCCATGTAGCCCCACTGTCCTGGGTAAAGCTTCCACGAAATCCATAATAATGCCTTCCCATTTCCACTCGGGAATACCTAAAGGTTGTAGCAACCCTGCTGGTCGCTGATGCTCAGCCTTCACCTGCTGACAGGTTAAACACTTAGCCATGATTCAACTACGTCCTTCTTCATCCCAGGCCACCAATATAAAATCCGTAGATCCTGATACATCTTCGTGGTGCCTAGATGGAGTGAGTATAGTGTAGTATCGGATTCATCAAGTATCTCTCCTCTAATACCCATATCTATCGGAACACAGATCCGATCCTTATACTGTAGTAAACCTGTCTCTGAAATAGAATAATCCTTAGCCACTCCAGCTAGGACATTACCTCTAACCTCCTGCAACTACGCATCATCCAACTGACCCTCTCTTATCCTCTCCTGGAGGGTAGACTGTAAAGTAATATTGGCCAACCGAACCACAACCAGATCTATCCTCGCTCTAGCTATCTCCTCTGCCAACTCCTTTGATATCTGTTTAGAGCTAAACAACTGTCCTGGGCCCCTCCGGCTCAACGCATCTGTCACTACATCGGTTTTCTCTGGGTGGAAAAGGATATCACAATCATAGTCCTTCACCAACTCTAGCCAACGTCTTTGTCTCATATTCAAGTCCTTCTGGGTGAAGAAATACTTTAAACTCTTGTGATCTATTTATATCTCGCACTTCTCTCCATACAAGTAATGTCGCCAAACTTTCAGTGAGAATATCACTGCTACTAACTCCAAGTCATGGGTAGGATATCACTGCTCATATTCCTTCAATTGTCGCGACGCATAGGCAATAACCTTCTCATTCTACATAATACGCATCCCAACCCCAATCTCGATGTGTCACAATACACTACAAATTTTCCTCCCTCCGAAGGAAGACTCAACACAGGAGCGGTAATCAGTCACTGCTTCAGTTCCTGGAAGCTTCCCTCACACTTGTCTGACCAAGTGAACTTCAGATTCTTCCGTGTCAATTCTGTCATCGGTGCAACAATCTTCAAAAGCCCTTCCACTAACCATCTGTAATAACCTGCTAATCCAAGGAAGCTTCTAACTTCTGAGGCATTCCTTGGCCTCGGCCAATCCCTAACTGCCACTACCTTGGTTGGATCTACATTAATCCCATCCCCACTAACAATATGTCCAAGGAAGGTCACTTCTGGTAGCCAGAACTCACACTTCTTAAACTTAACATACAACCGATGCTCTCTCAACCTCTGTAGCACCTGTCGGAGATGCTGCTCATGCTCTGCCTCTGCACTCGAATAAACTAAGATGTCATCGATGAAGACAATCACAAACTGATATAAGAAGTCCCCGAACACCCTGTTCATCAGATCCATAAATGCTACTGGGGCATTGGTCAAACCAAACGACATGGCCAAGAACTCATAATGCCCATACCTCGTACGGAAGGTCGTCTTCGGAAGATCCTCATCCTTGATCCTCAGCTGGTGATAACTAGATCAAAGATCAATCTTCGAGAATACCGTCTTTCCCTGCAGCTGATCAAACAGGTCATCGATCCTTGGTAATGGATACTTGTTCTTGATGGTCAACTTGTTCAACTCCTTGTAGTCTATACACATTCTCAGAGTCCCATCATTCTTTTTCACAAATAAAACTGGAGCACCCCATGGCGAGAAACTAGGTCTGATAAACCTCAAATCGAGAAGCTCTTGCAACTGTATCTTCAACTCCTTTAACTCTGCCGGAGCCATTCTATATGATGCCCTCAACATTGGCTCTGTACCCGACGCTAACTCGATGATGATCTGAATCTCCCTCTGCAGCGGCACTTCCGGTAAGTCCTCAGGAAACATGTCCAAGAACTCACAAATCAGTCTAGTCTCTCCCGGCCCCACTGTCATAACTCTAGTGGTATCCACCACACTAGATAGAAAACCTATAAAACCTCCTTGTAACAGGTCCCTAGCCCTCAATACTGATATCATGGGAATACGGGGTCCATGCACAACACCCAAAAAAACAAAGGAGTCCTCATCCTCAGGCTCAAAAGTCACAATCTTCCTCCTGCAATCTATTGTGGCCCCATATCTGACTAGCCAATCCATTCCTAAAATCATCCATACCCAACTCAATCAAATCTACTGATAGTTCCCTACTATCCACCATCACTGGTAGTTTTCTAATCCATCTCCTAGAAACTACCAGTTCCCATGTAGGCAGTATAGTCCTAAACCCCGCAGTATAATACTCACTAGGTATACACAATCTATCAATTACCTTACTAGAAACAAACGAATATGTAGCACCAGAGTCAATCAATACAGTATATGAAGAGCCAACGTTAGAAAGCTGTAGTGTCCCAGAATATTTACTTAGCTAGCTAGATAGTAGCAGTTAGTTGTAGTATGTTAGTTACCGTGGATTTTGGTACTAGCCGGGACTTAGTTGGAAACTCATAGCAACGGTTATGGATTTTATAAGTTTAACCTATAGTTTAAGAATATTAATTATAACATAAGGTTTGATTAACATTGCTGGTCCTAGATATATATTTATTATAACCTAAGGTTTAGATAGAACCATTAAGAGCATGACACTTGTCATAAACATGATTATTAAGGAATTAAGTATTTTGATAAATAGTTTTAATAAAAGAAAGATCTAGAAGCTCTAGAACCTTCCAGCAGCTGTTAGGATCGTATTATGACTCAGTCAAAGCTATTTATCCAATTCAAAAT
Organism: Humulus lupulus; assembly: GCF_963169125.1. Lineage (NCBI taxonomy): Eukaryota > Viridiplantae > Streptophyta > Magnoliopsida > Rosales > Cannabaceae > Humulus > Humulus lupulus. The sequence goes on from NC_084793.1 coordinate 71,650,511, forward strand.
ATGCTGAAAAAGTGCAAATATGTGTTTGATATAACAACGTATGCCGATATATCGCAACTATAAGGGCCAATATATCGCATACGGAAGATACGAAAAACACATCGACTTTGCATGAACGATCGAACGGGGCTCGGGAATATAGGGGGGGCGATATATCGCCTATGGGGGGCGATATATCGGCTCCAAGGCATGATTTTTGAATGTTGATGATTTTTAAAATTAAAAATAGCCTTAACCACTTAGACCTGCCTTTGAACGATTTTGACCGAGTTCTGGGCATCTATTGAACAAAAAATTCAAATCTTTTTCATTTTATAGTCATTTATTTATTCAAATTAAATGGGGATAGTTTCACTCCTTGAACTCTATAAATAGGACTTAGTACTCAACCATTTTCTTCATTCTTCAAGCAGTCTTCAGAGCCTCCAAGTTGCTAGTATTACTATAAAGAGATACACTTGGGTTTTGGGTTAAAAGTTTTATCATTCTAAGCTTTAATAAACAATTGGGAAGTGAGATATAGTGTGTAACGCTCTAAACTCCAGGGACCGTTACGGTGCACATTTTAAACAATGCTAAACTCGCTAACCGAGTCATTTGGCCATAATTGTGTAACTAAGTATCCTTAGCGGTTTAGGATTAATTTTTTTTGTTAAGATATAATGTTTCATTTAAACATTTACTGTATACATTGGGATCCCAAAAATATAATTTTAAAGGTTCATTACAACAAAATATTTACAACCAGCCGATCTAAGCGACAAAACAGGGTTTAACCCTAGTTCCTCCTTCAACCCTCGGCCGTGGTGGTCGAGCAGCCACATATGTACACATCGTCACCTAAGCTCTTCAACTCAAGGATGGTCCAGCTTTATTTTTCCTTTACCTGCACCACATAGCACCCATGAGCCGAAGCCCAACAAGAAAACTCAATATGCTCATGAATAGTAATAACATGTCATCAAATCATAATGTGCATGCCTAGCAATAATAGCCTTCATCACGCATGCAAATAAGTTCAAACAAATGATTATGAGGTCCTGCATCTAAATAGATGACTAATAAGTCAATCTCTGGGGACCTGCTTCTTGAATAGATGACTACTGAGTCACACTCTGTATAGGTGACTAATGAGTCACACTCTGTATAGGTGACTAATGAGTCACACTCTGTATAGATGAGTAATGAGTCTATCTATGTATAGGTGAGTAATGAGTCACACTCGGTATAGGTGAGTAATGAGTCACACTCTGTATAGGTGAGTAATGAGTCTATCTCTGTATAGGTGACTAATGAGTCACACTCTGTATAGATGGCTAATGAGTCTATCTTTGTGTGGGTGACTAATGAGTTACACCCTGTATAGGTGACTAATGAGTCACACTCTGAGGTCCCATACCCTCCTAGCCATGTGACATGTAGGTCACCTTAGCCTTTTGGCTCTGGGTCTAAATAACTAGCCTTTAGACTAGACAAGCGCTTTTAGTTTTCATCGAACTTAGGGTTGGTCCGGCATTAATGCTCATAATGATTCATTCAATGCAGATGTCGATTAGATCTAATCTTTCATTGGCTCTGCATTCTTGACGCTTATGCCGCTCCTGACTCTTAAGTCAGTAACATACGATCAATGCTTAATACCGTTGTTGAACTTGACTAGTAAGTCACAGCTTCATAGCTACATCTGACACCATTGCTGATTCTGACTAGTAAGTCAGTGCCATGCACAAGTAAGCAATATATCATATGCCAAATATCCGAATATAGGGCATTCGACATGCTTACTTAAAAATTTCTAGCATAATTAGGATCATGCACAAACACAGAGACTCAATCTCTGATCAATCTCATATTTAACATTCATGGCATGCCCTTACCACATGTTTCTCGTGCATCATATGCATCACATTTAAACACTCGACATGCCTCAACAATAACCATGCATGTCATATATATAGGGTGCAGTTTTCTTACCTTTGGTCCAAGCACATTTTACCAATAAACGAGCCACAAGCACGATCCTAATTCCAAGCCCCTAGTGATAACCTAATCACAACCATAAACGGTGATCCAATGACCTCAAGTTCTAAAACTTAATCCCGGAACCAAGACCTAGCCTCCGGGACGTCGAATCCCACTAAATCGGGTAGTAGGAACGATCCCGAGGCCTGAGGTTTAAGTTCCCATGATCAAAACATCACTTTGTCCATACATGCCCTCAAGCGTTGCGGCCTCAGCTCACTGAGCTGCGGCCCCCAGCCATAACAGGGGTGCCAGCATCGGGCACCTGCACCAAGCGCCGCAGTCCCCAGGCCCTTCAGCAACCTCCACTTTCTTCATCGAGCCTAGGCCGCGACCCAACCACGAACCATCCATTTTTCTTCGATTTTAACATTTTAAAGCCTTCCAAAAACCTACCCAAACATCTCCAAATCCAAAAATCAAAGTTCCCAAACATCCCCATGATCCAAAACCAACAAAACCCAAGTCTCAAATCCTCCAAAAACTCATCAAAATACAAAATCAAATTCAAGCTTAGAAACTTTAAAAACTTAAAACTTGAATTACCTCCGATTGAGTTGTTGCCCAACTAAATCCTCCGGCTAATACGCTTCTAATCTTCCCTAGAATCGCTATGCCTCGATCCTCGCTTGAATCCGAGTCCTAGAACTCAAGTTTCCTTCGAAAAAGCAATCGGGAAATGAAAATGGAACTTAGAGGGAGAGAGAACTTACTAAACGTTCTTTTTATTTCTTAACAGGTTACTTCAAGCTTAAGTAGCCTTAAACAAATCCTAACGCTCGGAGTCCCGAAAATGTCCCCGGGGACCAAATAGTCAAAACCTCCAGAATTTCCCCCTAATCTTACTAATTTCCAATTTATCATCAAATACTTATTCCCATTACCCAATAACCTGGTAATGTGCTAAATACCCATTGACTCACTCCGAGTCAAGAATAAATCCCGTTGTGACTATTCCACTAGCTTATCTCCTAGGATCGTCTCGTGCTGAGTAACCCTAGCATAAACAAATAATAATAAAGCACCACACACATATCACATATATGCCAAATATGCCCGAAATAGCCAAAAGCACCACACACACATAGCTTATATGACGATGGAACATTGGTTGGAGTCAATTCTTTAACCATCTCCTCTAAAACTACTTTGCTACGAGGTTTAAAGTTCTGGACATAGTCATTTTCCATAAAAGTAGCATTTGTAGAAGTAAACACTTTCTTTTCTGAATGACTATAGAAAAGTCCACACTGAGTACCTTTAGGATAGTCAAAAAACATGCAAACTTCAGTTCGCGGTTCTAGCTTTCCCTCATTTTTCCTCAGGACGTGAACGGGACACCCCCAGATTCTATAATGGCGTAAACTAGGTTCACGACCATTCTAGTGTTCTAAAGGTGTTTTGGGGATTGATTTAGACGGCACGACATTGAGACTGTCGTTCGCGGTTTCAATTGCATGTCCCCAGAACGAAGTTGGTAGAGTTGAGTAACTAAGCATGCATCTAACCATTTCCAATAAAGTTCTGTTCCAGCGTTCCGCTACACCATTTTGTTGCGGAGTACCTGGGGCAGTAAGTTGTGATAAAATCCCAAGTTCAGTTAAATGATCTTGGAACTGCATATCCAAATATTCTCCACCCCTATCAGATTGCAAGATCTTTAACGTTTTACCTAATTGGTTTTGAGCCATTGCTAAGAATTCCTGAAACTTTGAAAATGTTTCTGATTTCCTATGCATTAGGTAAAGACGTGAGTATCTAGAGTAATCGTCAATGAAAGTGACGAAATACTCAAAACCACCCCTAGCTTGTACATTCAAAGGTCCACAAACATCCTAATGCACAAGACCAAGTGGTTCTTTGGCCCTATCACCCTTTGCAGAGAATGGACGCTTGGTCAGTTTGCCTTCTAGACAAGATTCACAGACAGGTAATTCACCTAAGGTGAGTTCCCTCAAAGGTCCGTCCTTTGTAAGTCTTTGAATCCAATCATAGCTAATGTGACCTAGTCTCAAGTGCCATAAATACGTCATATTATCGTTATCGGTCTTTTGACGTTTATTGGTCCTAGGTTTAGCTACTTTGAATAAATCATTGTTAAGAGCGAGGGGTTCGTTAGGTCGCAGAATATAAAGCCTGTTTTCCAAACATGCAATACACAATTGTGATCCATTGAAAGAAATAGATATATTAAAACTTGTGAAAGTCATAACAAATCGTTCTAATTGCAACATGGAAACTGAAATTAAATTTCTACTAAAATCTGGAATAAAAAATACATCTTTTAAAATTAAAAATTTATTTCCAAACTTCAGATGAGCTCTTCCTCTAGCTTGGACCGCAACGAACGCTCCGTTCCTAACTCTAAGCTTTAAGCTGCCTTCGTCCACTTCCTCCCATGATTCAAGAAGCTGTAAAGAATTACAAACATGGTTAGTAGATCCAGAATCAATAATCCAAATGGATTATCATTCTCTAAAACACATGTTTCCAAGATAAATGAACTATAATTATTACCTTTGTTTTTCGCTGCTAGAAACTTAGGGCAATCTCGTTTCCAATGGCCCTTCTCTTTACAGTGAAATCACTTATCTTTACCTTTCTTGATTTTCATGTTCTTCCCCTTAGGCTTCTGTGCACGTGGTTGTGCACTTGTCTTTGCAGCCTTCGCACGCTTGGGGTTGTTGTTTTGTCCACCTTTCCTCTTGTTTCTAGCATTCGAAGACGAAGCTGGATGAGATTCAACCTTAGCTAGATCAGCAGCAACATCAGTAGTCTTATTTTCACCTCCTTTACTAGGTCCACCCATGACAGGTTCAATAATCTAAAGCTCGTTCATGAGCTGCGTCAGACCATAATTGAGTTGAGCACAAACGTGCAGACATGGTGCCATCACGAACGTGTAGAGACAATGCTATCCAAGCATTTACGGTACCATCACGAGCATTGATGGTGCCATCACTAAAGTGCGGACGGTGCTCGTTCTGGGGATTCCTCAATCATGAAGAATTCAGAGTTGTCACCAATCAACTCTATGTTGATATTCTGCTTCCAATTAAGGAAGTTTTGTCCAGTGAGTTTCTCCATCGAAAGTTGAGAAAGGATGGGAGTAGACATAGACACTACTTAGCTTAAAACTACAAATTATCAATAAAATAGAAATCAATCACATTTTCTCAATAAAACTTCTATTCACACAAATTTCAAGAAATAGCACAACATATACCAAAAATATGTAAGATATGAGAAAAAATACCAAAAACAATCATATCTCTATTTCTGTAGGTTTTTAACTAATCTATGATATCCTTGTCCCGGTTGGCGAGAGTCAAAAATACCACTAGTTAAATAGAGTTGCAAACTCATTTAATAATTGACACCATTATTAACAACCTACTATTTGATCAAAATAAGAAAACAAAATCTCTTATTTTATGAGCTAGACCCACGGTTTCAATAATCATAGATTTAGTCCTAGTAGTCACCGTAGGGGTGAGTCTAGTAGAATTTGACCTATAATTATCTTTCTTTCGAAATCTAACCTTGTCAAAATAACTAATGAACACCTTCCGTAGGGGGATGAATCAAAGCGCCTCGAGGCCCCATTAAGCTATTGACTATGTTAAACCAACGGTGGAGATCGAATAAAATTATTAAAATAAGCTCATTATAAAATTAAAAATAGTATTTTTATTATTTATTTTTAGAAAATTAATGACTATGGTTTTCCCAAAAAAATTAAACAGATTAAATTTTTTAAAACCAAAGTCCTATAATTTCTTATTAATTCTAAAGTGTCACATTGAAACAAATTCAATTAATTTAGAATTAATTTGTTGCTAATCAATATTTAGGTTTAACTAATATAATGAACCTATACAATTAATTCCAACTCAGGTAAATGGGCCTTAACAATTGGGCTTGTATGGAGGAGGGCTGCGTCCAGTATGTCGTTTGTACGCCTTGATTTTCCAACGGGCTATTAGCGAGCTGAGACATGGCCTAATTATATCAGCCACGTGGATACCCCATGACCAGAGTTGCCGTCGTCAGGTCCTACCTCTTTAGCTCGAGGTAGCCAAAGGTTCGCCAAGATTACTCAAGGGCCGAGTCAGGACTATGAAGGCCGCAAGTCGAGATGGCATCCAGTTCGGGATACGAGTTGGATTTGGAAACTATGACCTTTTATAAAGTCAACCACGCAATGTAAACGTGAATATATCAGACATCACGTGTCTGATATATCCCTGAATTCTCAGACACGCAGCATGAACGTGCGTATTCAGGCACCCACGACTGGGTTGGTCCGTGCGGCCCATTATCCCCCTTACCTGTTGATTAGACCACACTTCATTTGTCAGGTTTTAGGAATTAATCATGAATGTCACAGAAGTGACATGATGGGTAAGAGGGTCACGGGATGACCCCCCTTACCAACTCCCAGGTGCCCTCTCCTATAAATATGGAGACCCCGGGAGTTAGAAAGGGTTGGACTCTATTATGTAAAAAAATACCCTGTAAAGAATACCAGACATATAGCAATAATATTGGCTGGTGGAGTAGAAGGATTTTAACATTTGAACCACCTAAAAACGTAATTGTGTCATCAGTCCATTTAAAGATCATTCATCTGTTTCGGTTCATTATTAAGCACTAATCTCTTTCTCTTATTTTCTTAATTACCTGTTGGCGAAGAACCGCGTCAACATCGTTCCCACTACAAAGGCCCCCTATCTTTCATACAAGGTCCAAAAGACAGGAATTTAAACCTTTGTTTTATTAATTGTTATTAATTGATTAGGCCCACTATAGTCATGCAAAACAAATGGGCCTTCACAAGTAGAATCACCCACAAGAGAGGAATTTAAACTTTACATTTTCTAATGGGCCCAAATAAAACCTATCATTTTATGAATATTTTATTTGGCAAAATACCATATATCTAACAAACATATGGGCCACTATATGCATCTAAGCCCAATTGCAAAAATACCACATATAGTGCAAACAAACATGTTATAATTGGATGGGCCTAATTATGTTACTATATGAGCAATTCTATGAATTTATGCAAAAATACCACAATTTATTTCATTTGTAAAAATACCACAATTAATTATCTAGAATTTATCAAAAAATTCAAATTAATTAAATTTTTCAAAAAATAAGTCAATTTAAATGAAATTTATCAACAACTAACAATAGTTAATTTGAATTTCATTTATCAACAATTAACTTGGTTTAGGTTAATTTGAAAAAATATTAATTTAATTTAAATATGATTTATCAACAATTAACCAAAGTTAATTTAAATCCCATTTATTAAAAAAATATTTTATTAATTAGCTGAAAAAAAATGATATTTTTCAAAATTTAACCAATTTTAAATTTTAAAATCAATATCTTAATTATTTTCCAAAAATATCTTGTGTTGTTACAACTATTAGCTAATATTTTAATCATTTAAAAAATATATATAAATAGTTATAACAACCCTAAAATATCTCAAAATAGTTAAACAAATTCAAATATCTATAAAAATATCTAACTAACAATGTTCAAATTTCAAATAATTTAAATATTAAAAACTATAGAATAAAAAAATATTTATATTTTCAAATAAAGATTTAATAAAAATATCAAGAATTTAAATGAAAATATCTTAAATATCTGATATCATAATTATAATATTTTAATATATTAAAAGATTTAAAATTAAGTTGTTAATCTATTTTTAAATTTGAATTTGAATGTTTGTAGAAAATATCTAATTATTTAAATCTCAACTAACAAAAATATTTTATTTAAAAAAAATTAAATGATAAAACAAAAAAAAAAAGATATTTTGGGTTTTGATAATAAATAATTTATTTTCATAATTTTAATTTTTTTTATTTCTAAAAAAAAAGTGGATGAACAGTGGCTGGGTTGGCGCGCACGCGCATGGGAGCCAGTCCAAATTTTTTTTAAGCAATTTTTCAAACAAAAACCATTTTCTAATTAATTTTTAACATGTTTTACACAAAATAAAGCATATATAAAAAAAATTAATAGCATAGAAAACACAACAAAATAACCTAAAAATTGCTAAAATTCACATAAAATCAATATGCTTCATAAAAACATGAAAATCATCCAATTATTCAAATATATCAAATAATTCAATTTTAAACATGTTCATGCATGAAAATAAAGATTACCAAAGGCTCTGAGGCCAGTTGTTCGGAAAACTTATACAGGATCTTTATTTATTTTCATGTATATATAATATTAAACAAATTAATACGAGCACCCAAGCTCTAACCTCTAATATACTCAATGGTCCCCTGAACCTCCTCAGGATCCAGAATCAACACCTCACCAATCTCATTTCAATGAACAGGTGATAAACATTCTCAAACATACCTCATCTCATAAGGTACCTTTCCAATACTGGATTACTCTCTCTCCTCTCTCTGATTTACCATCAGTCTGACGACAATGAACTGTACTGAATTCCATCTATATACTCATCCCCTTCCTTAACCCCTCCAAGACCTGGAAGTAATAATAGAGTCTTCATTTGATAAGATAGACCTTGAATTCCATGAAGGCGCACTACCTCTTTCACATAGAGGTCTGAAAATTGATCAGCTGCATTATTTGTTCTTGTTGATAGAAATGAACTCACTTGGAATACTGGTCCATAATGACCCAATGCCAACTCATACTAGCCCACTATCCTGGGAAACTCCACCGCGAAACCCATCACGATGTTTCCTTATTTCCACTATAACGTACTCAAAGGCTGCAATGGCCTTACTGATTTCTGATATTCTGTCTTGACCTGCTTATTAGGTTAAAAACTTTGCCACATATACCATTATGTCCCTCTCCATCCCAAACTATCAATATAAAACTTTCAAACTTTGGTACACTGTCATGATGCCTGAATGAAGAGAATAAGAGTAGCACGAGATTCATCCAAAATCTCCCAATTAATCTCAGTGTCCATCAGATTTCAAATCTGATCCTTATACCTTAGTAAATTCATACCTTACACTGTACAACTCTTAGCTAATCCAGCTAAGACTTTCCACTCAATCTTTCCTTTCCGTGGTTCACTTACTTGTTTTCCTTTTTAATCCTCTATGAGATAGTAATCTCAAGCATAAAACTGGCCACCTGGCCCACCAGAAACTCCACTCTAGTTCTGGTCAGATCCTTTAACCAACATGTTGCATAAACAATTATTTTCCCTATCACTGAGGTGCTATAACCATCTGCAAATTGATTCTGATATGCAAGAAGACTCAGAATTCTTTTCCCAAGGTACATGCAATATCCTGCCCATCCAAGGAAACTCCTGCCCCTAAGGTGTTCCTTGACCTTGGAAAATCTCTAACTGAGGTATATCACAACACTATGATCAAAACGATTACAAATCTAATTCAGATGATTCTTTGAATACTCTATCCATCTAATTCATCAAGACACTCAACAGTAATCGAGCTCTCAAATCATAACTCAACAATCCCAGTGCCCTTATTTAATATAAAGCATTCTTCTACATATCCTTCTCCCTGATCTCTAGCTGGTAATAACCAGATCAAAGATCCACCCTGAAGAATACCATCTTACTCAATAACTGAGCCTTAAGTTCTTATAACTTTGCTGAAGCCGTTCAAAACAGTGCCCTAGACCTGAATCCATTTCTGGCACCCATTTACTCACCATTCTATCTCTTCACATAAAGGAAACCCTGACAAGTCCCCTAGAAATACATCCAGAAACTCACAGACTACTTCAGTCTGTCCAAATCCCACAGTACAATCTAAGTGGTATCCACCACACTAGCTAAGAGTTATATGCATCTCCTTGCAATAAAACTCTAGCTCTCAATACAGATGTCATCAGTATACAAAATCCCTGCACAGTGCCAACTGTCACAAGGCTTTCCACTCTCAAGCTCAAGAGTTACTACTCTTACCGTGCAATCTAGCATTGCCCCACTTACTTAACCAATCCATATCCTGAATCATACCAAAGTAAGTCATAACCAACTTTATCAAAATCACTGATGAGCCCTTTTTATCATAACCCAATTCATCTCTTAAATCACTAATACAGTATCGCATTCCCATCAAAACATAACCATGTGATCTGCATAACAACTCTATGCCTCTTTATATGCAACAAACAAAGAACAACATGGCACCAAAACCAGTCAGCATAATACAAAATCAGAACTAGAAAGCTGACCTGCCACCCTTGAGGAACTAGTCTCAGTCTCAGTCTCTGGCTGCATCGGAACAAACACTCGAGCTGGAGTCGAGCTGTCCATCCCCGTTTGCTCATCCTCTCTTAGCCTTGGGCAATTCTTCCTACGATGCCCCACCTTTCCACAAAAGAAGCATACCTTTTCTTAGGATTTCCCCAGATGATGCCTCTTGCACCGATTGCATATTGGTTGCTCTAATAAGTGGAGGTACCACTACCTGAGCTTCGTGCTCTCTGGCACTATTCATCTCATTTCTTATGCTCTCAACAGCAAGAGCCTTCCCCACCACCTGAGCGTAGGTGGAGGTTTCATACATTGGGGCAACTCTAATGCCCTAAGCTATTTTGGAATTCAACCCCTGAATAAAACTTTCCTTCCGAGCTACATCTGTGGGCACCATATCAAAAGCAAACTCGGCCAACCCATCAAACTTATTAACATACTCGGTTACTGATGTATCTCATTCACCTTAGCAGTCTTAGCTGCATCACACTAATACTTTTCATTAAAAAGCTGCCTAAATTCTTTCCAATCCATCACAGTTGTGTCTCGTGTCTGGGATACTACTTCCCACCATGTTCGGGCATCATCCCGCAATACATAAGTAGCACAGATCACCTTATCGTGACCTACTAGCCCCATACTGTCAAGAATGGAATTGATTATGCCTATCCATTGCTCAGCTCTGAATGGATCTAGGCCTCCCTCGAAGACTGGAGGGTAATACTCCTGGAAACTTCCAAAGAGAAATTCCCATCTGCTCTCAACCCTAGGCTGAGCCAAAGCTGATACCACTCCTGGCATAACAAAGGAAGGGGTGTTTCCCGACAGATTCTGCTGTTGCTTCAAATACCTAATCTCTTCCTCATGCCTCTGCAATCTTGATTGCAAATCTGTAAACATTTGTTGGAAATTCTGAGGGGCAGATGAAGAACTCAAACCCTGGTTGTAACTCCCAGCCTCTGCATAACTACCACCAGGCCTCATAATCTGTCTTGGATACATACCTACTGATTGAATCTGCAGTCAATAACTTAACCCATTAATCATGATGAGCATATCAAGAGCTTTTCCCGCGGGAACAATCTTACCACACTACAATCACAAACAACTGCAGTGCTAAAAAACATGCCCATGACATTTATACATCAATCATAATCCCTGCTCTTCCAACATTCACACCATGCCTCCAACTCCAGCATGCAAATATCATATTTATATATTCACTGAGTAGGTAATCATGTAATCACATTCATATATATATATATTCACGGAGCATGTAATCATATAATCAAGAGCCAGGCTCTATCAGAATCTCATGGTCCCTAATAAAATGTGCAGGTAAAGCATTTACATTCTATTTAAGCAGTTAAACACATAACTACAAAAATAGTTACCATTCTCTGAGTGAAGCTATCTTCAGTGACGAGTGTACATGCCCAGCTTGTCTTCATGAACCATAAACCTTTGCTCTCTCTGATAGCAAATTGTAATGCCCTAAACTCCAGGGACCGTTACGGTGTGCATTTTAAACAGTGCTGAACTCGCTAACCGAGTCATTCGGTCATAATTGTGTAACTAAGTATCATTAGTGGTTTAGGATTAAAAATTTTGGTTAAGATATAACGTTTCATTAGAACGTTTACTATATACATTGGGATCCCAAAAATATAATTTTAAAGGTTCATTACAACAAAATATTTACAACCAGCCGATCTAAGCGGCAAAACAGGGTTTAACCCTAGTTTCTCCTTCAACCCTCGGCCATGGTGGTCAAGCAGCCGCATATGTACACATCGTCACCTAAGCTCTCCAACTAAAGGATGGTCCAACTTTCTTTTTCCTTTACCTGCACCACATAGCACCCGTGAGCCGAAGCCCAGCAAGAAAACTCAATATGCTCATGAACAATAAAAACATGTCATTAAATCATAATGTGCATGCCTAGCAATAATAGCCTTCATCACGCATGCAAATAAGTTCAAACAAATGATTATGAGGTCCTGCATCTAAATAGATGACTAATAAGTCAATCTCTGGGGACCTGCTTCTTGAATAGATGACTACTGAGTCACACTCTGTATAGGTGACTAATGAGTCACACTCTGTATAGGTGACTAATGACTCACACTCTGTATAGGTGACTAATGAGTCACACTCTGTATAGATGAGTAATGAGTCTATCTATGTATAGGTGAGTAATGAGTCACACTCGGTATAGGTGAGTAATGAGTCACACTCTGTATAGGTGACTAATGAGTCTATCTCTGTATAGATGGCTAATGAGTCTATCTTTGTGTGGGTGACTAATGAGTTACACCCTGTATAGGTGACTAATGAGTCACTCTCTGAGGTCCCATACCCTCCTAGCCATGTGACGTATAGGTCACCTTAGCCTTTTGGCTCTGGGTCTAAATAACTAGCCTTTAGACTAGACAAGTGCTTTTAGTTTTCATCGAACTTAGGGTTGGTCCGGCATTAATGCTCATAATGAGTCATTCAATGCAGATGTCGATTAGATCTAATCTTTCATTGGCTTTGCGTTCTTGACGCTTATGCCGCTCCTGACTCTTAAGTCAGTAACATACGATCAATGCTCAATACCGCTGTCGAACTTGACTAGTAAGTCACAGCTTCACAGCTACATCTGACACCATTGTTGATTCTAACTAGTAAGTTAGTGCCATGCACAAGTAAGCAATATATCATATGCCAAATATCCGAATATAGGGCATTCAACATGCTTACTTAACAATTGCTAGCATAATTAGGATCATGCACAAACACAGAGACTCAATCTCTGATCAATCTCATATTTAACATTCATGGCATGCCCTTACCACATGTTTCTCGTGCATCATATGCATCACATTTAAACACTCGACATGCCTCAACAATAACCATGCATGTCATATATATAGGGTGCAGTTTTCTTACCTTTGGTCCAAGCACAGGTTACCAATAAATGAGCCACAAGCACGATCCTGATTCCAAGCCCCTAGTGATAACCTAGTCACAACCATAAACGATGATCCAATGAGTTCAAGTTCTAAAACTTAATCTCGGAACCAAGACCTAGCCTCCGGGATGTCGAATCCCACTAAATCGGGTAGTAGGAACGATCCCGAGGCCTAAGGTTTAAGTTCCCATGATCAAAACATCACTTTGTCCATAGATGCCCTCAAGCGCCGCGGCCCCCAGCCATAACAGGGGTGCCAGCATCGGGCACCTGCACCAAGCGCCGTGGTCCCTAGGCCCTTCAACAACCTCCACTTTCTTCATCGAGCCTGGGCCGCGGCGCCCAAGAATAGGGCCACGAACCATCCATTTTTCTTCGATTTTAATATTTTAAAGCCTTCCAAAATCCTACCCAAACATCTCCAAATCCAAAAATCAAAGTTCCCAAACATCCCCATGATCCAAAACAAACAAAACCCAAGTCTCAAATCCTCCAAAAACTCATCAAAATACAAAATCCAATTCAAGCTTAGAAACTTTAAAAACTTAAAACTTAAAACTTGAATTACCTCCGATTGAGTTGTTGCCCAACTAAATCCTCCGGCTAATACGCTTCTAATCTTCCCTAGAATCACTATGCCTCGATCCTCGCTTGAATCCGAGTTCTAGAACTCAAGTTTCCTTCGAAATGCAATCGGGAGACAAAAATGAAACTTGGAGGGAGAGAGAACTTATTGAACATTCTTTTTTATTTCTTAACAGGTTACTTCAATGGAATTGTTGTGAAAATTAATATACGCAAGTATACACAGTCCAACACAAGTAATATAATGATAAGTTTTTGGCGCCGTTGCCGGGGATTGAAATTAAAAATTTGTGTAATATCAATTATTTTGCAATTTATTTTTCTGTGTTGTTCTAATCTTGCTTGCTCGGTTTTGTGAATTTTCAGGAATACTCTAGTGCATGAACGAGCAAGAAGACCTTGAACTAGCTCCTATTGACCCCGAAATTGAACGCACTTTTAAAAGAAGAAGAAGGGAACAAAGGGGTAAAAATCGTTTCAATATGGCTGATGAGATTGAAGGGGTTGGGGATGCCCATAATATTGCTAACGCCATTGCTTTGGCCGATGATAGAGAGAGGGGCATAAGGGAGTATGCTGCCCCTATGTTCACCCCCAAACTTAAAAGATTGCTCGCCCTCGAGTGATGACTCAAAAAGAAAGAAAGAAAGAAAAACACACAACAAAACCGACTCAACAACAACACACACAATCGAGAGGATATGCTTTCTTAGGATTTAGCTTAGCAAAGGAAATGCTCTCAGAAATTTATTAAAATGATGGTGGAATATGATGATGATAGTGGTGAGTGTGCCTCTTGCCAATGCTCTCAATCAAATCTCGAGTGCTAATGATGCCACAAATGCATATGTCAAGTGTTCCCACCAATAGAATGTGCATAAACCTTCCCAAACAATCTTGATTCCCTAGAAAAAATTACACCTCGATCCTAAAGCTTAATGCTTGCTTCCATATGTTGACTTAGTGAGACCCTCTCCACTAATGTAGACTAACACTACACCCAAGATCAATAGGACTTTAACTAGCTTATAATGTTTGGCTTAGGTTAGGGTAGGATAAAAGGTAGTATCTTTGGCTCACAAAACCCTAAACATCTCAATTTATCTAGGATCAATTACAAGCTCACAAACAATTCCCCAAAGATTCACCCACAATATTCACATTTTTATATTTCTCTTGCCATTATTTAATTCAACACAACTAGGAAATAAAGAAACTTCAACACAACTTCTTCACTTTTTTTTTTTTTTTTAAAGATGCTACACCCCCAAACTTAGTTTCAAAACCTATTATTGTTTTTTTTTTAATATATATATATATATTTTGAAATTGCTTTCTCTGTTTTTTTTTTTCAATGGGGATGCACTCTTTATATTTTGCTTTATACAATTTTTTTTAAAAAAAAAAACTTTAATTGACAAAATATATACACAAGGCAAGAGAAATATCACATGAGATTCACTCTCCCCCCAAACTCAAACCCAACATTGTCCCCAATGTGGCCACTAATAAAAAGAAACATGAATTGACTCACCACAGTAGTTGAAGTGCTCACACTCCCCACTCACCTACTCTCAAATGTATATCCTAAATAAATTGAGATGGTTAGGGAGGTAAATGAAGGATTAGGTGTTGTAGGGAAGATGATCATGGGTGAAGAAGAAAATAGGCAAATAAGCTCAAAAGGGGTGACTAGGGACAAAAATATAATGGGTGAGTTGGAAAGGCTCAAACGTCCAAAAATGGCCTAAATCATGTCCGTAGTGTAGTGTCATCTAGGATTTTGCCTCAAGGGCCACATTAAGCAATTCTAGAAACTTAAACTTTCACAAGGCATTAACTAGCTCTAGAGGATCAAGAATATGGGAGAAGGAAATGCACATAATATTGAAAACAACACAATCAATTCACTTTGCAACATCATTAACACCAAAGAAAAGCACACAAGAGGCAATGACAAAAGGCAATGAGGGTGGAGTAAAATGGATGCAAGTGATCATCATCGAGCCCTTTGCTAAGCACTACTAAACAAACATAATCCTCTCAATACAACTAACACATACTGACAAGAACAGAAACAGCAACAACAGAACAAATAAAACAAAACAAAAAAAACATAAAAACATAAAAGTATTTAACATAAAGTCGAAAGATAAAAGAATGAAGAAACCCCCTTTTCAACTAATCGGACTCCTCAGCAGGAGAGTCCATCGCGATATCTTCAACAGCAGCCCATGGCTCCAAAATCTGCTTGGGGAAGGCAGGAAACGAAGGTGCAGTTTTGGGGAGATTCTTCTGAAGTGCTCGATGCATCACCACATTCCGTTGTTGCTCATACTTCCAATAAACATGAAGACGCTCACAAAGCTGAGTGTGAAGAGTCTCTTGCCTAGCCAACCGGTCTAAAATTGGGTCATTCATAGATGAAGAGGCAGCACCTTGTTGAGCACGAGAATCGCGAAAACGGATAACACCTTTGTTGGACAGGCGCTCTACCTCCTTCCACATAGGCACACCAGCTGCCTGACACACTTCAGTCACTAAAGACGGAAGAAAAATCTTCCCACTCGTCCGGTGGGCACAAGCAAAAATCTCTTGAGCAAGAATACTCCCCACATTAATAGACTGGCCAGTGAGAATACAATAGAGCAATATCATGCGCTCTCGGCTAACTGAAGAATCGTGTGATGTGGGCAACAAACATATACCAACATTTAGCTTGGGATTGTAAATCAGTGCGCTTGAAATGAAATGTCCCAGATGAATCAATACGCCAATCGACCCTAGGCTTAGCAAGCAAAGCCACAATCTCGTGCATTTTCTCCTCAGTGGCACTTTCAATGAGCTGAGAGTATTTGCACTCAACCTCAGGTAACCCAAATAACTGATTAATGGATGCTCCTAAAAATGGAACACTCGCTTCACGAACAGTAACAGAATCAGGCCACGCCGAGGTGATGAATTGGGAGTAGAACTCTCGGACTACGGGAACCACCGCTTCATCAGGTTGCTGGCAAAAAGATTCCCACTTCCTGGCCTTGATATTATCAGCCAGCCAAGATGGAACGCATGTGAATGGAGTCTTTTTAGGCAGAAAACCTCTCTCAGGATAGATATCTTTAAGTCGAATAAAATCGTCAAATTTTTGCCTAGCTTCTGGGGAAGAGAATCTCTCAATGGACCTGAGATCTTTAACACCTTTTTTCTGGCCACACTTATGCCTTGGCCGAGACATATATCAGTAATAACAAAAGCAAGCTACAACTTTCAACAGGGGTGCACACACAGTACCAGCCAGATAAAGTCCCAAGAAATCACCTCCAAATAATCAAGAATACTCAGCAACAATAAAGATTCTAGTTGAACCCCAAGTAGAGCAGCAAATCAAAAGATAGCACCGAAATACCTCAAAGAAAACAACACCTGAACACTGATCCAAAGCCGAGAAAGGACCCACATGCGAGCTACCCATGCTGGAAAAACACAGAGCTGGCGAAGGTAATGGGTGGGGCGGCGACGAGAGAGGCGGAGCCGCGCACCTGGGCTGTGTGGCTATGGCAGTCGGCTCAATGGGAGAGGCGGGGCAGAGGAATCGCAGATGGGGTGCTGATGAAACTCAGGGGACTGGGCTTCGCGACTGGGGAACTCGTGTTATTTTAGAATAGCAGCTCAGTGAGTTTTGGGAGGCTCCATGACTAGGGAATCTGCTCAGTGAGAGAGGTGGGGCGTGGGCTGAGCTGACGCAGTGGGCTGGGTCTGACGGCAGAAACGGGGCAGAGGACTCACGGAGGGGTCGGACAGCAGCTCGGCTTGGGTGGGTTTAGTGAAAGAGAAAGAAAGACAGAATTTGGGATGACTAATATTTGATATATTTATTTATTTTATTTTATTTTATTTTTATCATTAACCAGCCAAGCCCAATCCAAACAACCTGAGACTTTGACAGGACCTCTGTATTGCCTCAAATTTGCCCAGTAAAGATGCATGCTTGCTAAATTTCATGCTGTAGCAACCTGAAACATTTTATAAACTTGCTTGCCAAAGCTGAATTTCTTCCCCAAACTGAGAAAATCAGCAACTGTCAATCCCCAAAACTGCACCAGTGCATCAAAATCAAGATTTACCCTGCCTCCAGTGGACCTAAAAAAATAAAAATAACATGCAGCAACACTAAAACAAAAATCAATAACACTAAAATAAAGAAAATAAAATTTAAACTAAGTAATATAAAATATAACTATATGTATATATATTTTTATCCTACTTTTTTTTTTCTTTTTCTTGTTATATATATATATATAATTTTTTTTTCTTTTGCTTTTTATATATATAGGTATATTTACAAAATGACTTGCTTGAATCTCTCTCTCTTCGGGTCTCCCTTAAAATAACACAAGGAGCACAAGGAACCCAAAGTACCATCCGCTTCATTCATCCTCCAAAGTAATGGAGGTCTTCGCTCGGTTGACCTCTCCTTCCTAATAGTGCTTAAGTTGCTGGCCATTCACATTAAACTCTCTACCGGACTGATTTTCCCTTACTTCAACAGCCCCATGAGGATACACCTTGATGATTGTGAATGGCCCCGACCACCTGGATTTCAATTTACCAGGAAATAACTTCATCCGCGAGTTAAAGAGCAAAACTCGCTGTCCTTCTTCAAACCTTTGGGAATGAGCTTTCCTACCACACTTCTTTTTCTTCTTTCTATGTGGCTCTTGCAAATGAGACGGTGCCTTGTTTATACTTTCCCCTAGCTCATTGTTGCTCTCAAATTCTTTAAGAGATAGCCTCATCCTCACTTTCTTTTTATACCTTGTGGGTACCTCTTCCTCCATATTAGAGTTCTTGATAGTGATGGCAAAACAATCTCCTACTTCATCTGGAGAACGTATAGGATTGAATACCTTGAAAGTTACCTATTCTTCTTGAGCTCTCATTGTGAGCTCCCCTTTTTCCACGTCAATCAAGGTCCTCCCAGTAGCTAGAAATGGCCTACCCAAGATAATAGGAACATCTCTATCCACTTCATAATCAAGAATGATGAAGTCGGCCGGGAATATAAATTTGTCAACCTGCACTAGTACATCCTCAATCTTCCCTTCCGGATGAGCCATTGATCTGTCCGCTAACTGCAATGTAACTATGGTTGGCCGAGCTTCACCAATGCCCAGCTTCTTGAAAATAGACATAGGCATTAGATTAATACTAGCGCCCAAATCGCATAAAGCTCATCCCACATCTCTTCCACCAATAGAACATGGAATCGTAAAACTGCCTGGATCTTTTAATTTAGGAGGGATTTTACTTTTCAACATGGCACTATAGCCTTCCGTCAAGGCCACCGTTTCAAACTCACCAAGTCTCCTTTTCTTAGTCAAAATGTCCTTAAAAAACTTTACATAATTTGGCATTTGCTCCAAGGCCTCCACTAGTGGTATATTGATATGGAGTTGCTTCAAAACGTCTAAAAACCTCCGGAATTGGCCATCTTGTTGCTGTTTTTGAAATCTTTGAGGAAATGGTGGAGGTGGCTTACTCAAACACTTTTCTGCCGCAGATTGCTGAACTGATGCTGTAGCATTCTGGGTAATTTCAGCAGCTGAACTTGCTGAGTTTTCCCTCTTCTCTTCACCAATTTGGATTGAAGTGGGCTCGTTTTTTCTCTTATCTTTCTCCTCATTTAACTCCAGATTTTTCCCACTCCTCAAAGTCACCACTTTGCACTGCTCCTTGCCATCCCTCCTTGGATTTTCGGTGTCACTTGGCAAGGTGCCTTGTGGTCTATTCCTCAATTCATTAGCCAATTGCCCCATTTGAATCTCAAGGTTTCTCAAGGAGGCTGCTTGGCTCTGAATCACAGCATCATTCTTGGCCATATATTCTTTCATTAAACTCTCCAAAGAGCTTGATTGAGATACTTGAGGCGGAGAAGGTTGTTGCACTCTTGGTGGTTGTTGGGAAAACCCCGGTGGATATGTTGTCTTGCCTTGCATTGGTGCTCCACCTGAACTAGCTCCTTGACCCCCCCATGAGAAGTTCGGATGGTTCCTCCAACCCGGATTGTAAGAGTTCGAATATGGGTTGTTACGGCTCACATTTTGATTCCCCAAGTAACAAACTGATGTCGGATTTGATGGACAACTGTCAAATGTGTGCCCATCTCCACAATAAACACAAGAAACATCTGCCACTTGGCCCATAGCAGCTGGTTGTACCATTCCCCCCAAAATCATGTCCTTGAGAAGGTTAGTCATTGAAGAAACTTAAGCTGTCAAAGCTGTCAATGCATCAACTTCAAGTATACCAGCCACTTTTCGACTTGTTGAGGCTCTGACATTGGACCATTGATAATTGTTGCTAGCTATCCTCTCCAAAATCTCATAGGCTTCATTGTAGGACTTAGAGAGAATAGCCCCATTGGCTAAAGCGTCTAACACCATACGAGTGGAAGAATTGAGCCCATTGTAGAAAGTCTCCATTTGTATACAATGTGGGATCCCATGGTGTGGGCACTTTCTCAATAATTCCTTGAATCTCTCCCACGCTTCACAGAATGATTCATCTTCCAGCTGCTGAAATGACATGATTTCATTGCGAAACTTGGCATTTTTGGTAGGGGGAAAGTACTTCATCAGGAATTTTTCAGCCAACTCATTCCATGTAGTCACCGAGTCAGGAGGAAGGGTGTTGAGCCAAGCTCTAGCTCGATCCCTCAAAGAGAACGGGAACAACTTCAACCTTAGGGCCTCTTCACTTACTCCTTGTAGCTTGAAAGAATCGCTCACCTCCAAAAATGAACGAAGGTGGAGATGAGGATCTTCCGTTGGCAGCCCACTAAATTGACCAACCGTTTGGAGCATTTGGAACATGACGGGCTTTAACTCAAATTGTGCTGCTTGGATTTCGGGCCTCACAATGCTCGGATTGAGCTCATTAAACATAGGGGCAGTATACTCCCTCATGCCCCTCTCTCTATCATCGGCCAAAGCAATGGCGTTAGCAATATTATGGGCATCCCCAACCCCTTCAATCTCATCAGCCATATTGAAACGATTTTTACCCCTTTGTTCCCTTCTTCTTCTTCTAAAAGTGCGTTCAATTTCGAGGTCAATAAGAGCTAGTTCAAGGTCTTCTTGCTCGTTCATGCACTAGAGTATTCCTGAAAATTCACAAAACCGAGCAAGCCAGATTAGAACAACACAAAAAAATAAATTGCAAAATAATTGATATTACACAAATTTTTAATTTCAATCCCCGGCAACGGCGCCAAAAACTTGTTGTGAAAATTATATGTGCAAGTGTACATAGTCCAACACAAGTAATATAATGATAAGTGAATCGTCTCCACAGGAATTGGTATTAAAAAGTTCAATGTAAACACCAATTAATTACAATTTAGAAATTTAAGAAAATGAATTGAGTGGTTGTTGAAACTAAAATAAAATGAAAGAAATTAAAATATGCTTAAAATTAACCACAAGTTCTAGAGAAATAACAGCAAGAAGAATTATCAATGGAAAAATTGGACTTGAATAGTTAAATCCCCCTATGTCAGAAACTGCCCAGAATGCTATAGCATTAAATTTAGCAATTCGCACCAGAGTTAACTAGAATTCCCAATATGCTCACCAGATTTTTCCAAAACTCGTGAATATAGTTCTACCATCCAATTAAATATATTCCTATATCAAATCAGACTTAGAACACAAATAAAAGCACTAATTCTCAAAAGTTATGCAAGGTCAGTAAAATATTCCTATTCTACTCACTAAGAACAACCTAACAATGGTTATGCTCTTGCATCATTCAAGTACAAACTACTACATTCAACCTTTTCAGAATTAAATCTAGCTTAATAATCTGCCATTGTTGGCCAAACAACAACAAACAATAATCATGAACAACACTTGAATGAACAATAGTGAATTTACGTAAATATGCATTTAAACTTTAATAACTATGACATAGGGTTCTTTAACCATTCAAGTCTCAAAAAGCTTAGCTCATAGCTAAATTAGTATCAAAAATCTGAAATGGAAAACTGATATCCATGAGTTCTAAAATAGCTATTCTAAATTAGGAAATACAAAAATAAAAGAAGAAGAGTAAATGGGACAAATCCGATATAGTTGGTGTGTGAATCCTCCTTGTCCTTCTCCTTCCCCTTCAACAATTGTACTTCTCTATATTTTTCTCTTTGTTTTTCTGTACTTTTTCTTCTGATGATAGTCCTTCAATGGCTGCCACTAAGGTGATACGGCTGGTACTCCTATTTTCCAAATTAGGGTACAAAAAAAACCTCATGTCTCCAATTAGAAAGCCCACCTTCTTTTCCTCCACTTAGGCCCACTTAATTGGACCACTTTTCTGCCCAAAATAACTCCAGCTGGCACCATTTATGGACCCATGCCACCTGGCCACGAATTAGAAGGAAATGACACAGCTGCCTTTAATTTCCACGTCAGCAAGTGAGCTCTAGCATGCTGCAGCATGAATTTTAGCAATCTGGAAAGTTCAGCTTTTGCTTCCAAACCAAGCTTCCAATTTTTCTTCTTCAATCCTTCCATGGATCGCTTGATTCCCTTTTTACACAGAAAACTAGAACAAGATTAGTTATTTAATTCAAATTTAAACCCAAAATATTGTAAGACTCCAATATTAGATCAACTAATTATATAGCTAGATAACAACTTAAAATTAACAAACAAACACCAAAATCATCACTCTTTTTATGCATAATTAAGTGTAAAAGTCAAATAAATAACTCTATATCATAGAGTTATCATTGCCCAACTAAATCCTCCGGCTAATACGCTTCTAATCTTCCCTAGAATCGCTATGCCTCGATCCTCGCTTGAATCCGAGTTCTAGAACTCAAGTTTCCTTCGAAATGCAATCGGGAGACGAAAATGAAACTTGGAGGGAGAGAGAACTTACTGAACGTTCTTTTTATTTCTTAACAGGTTACTTCAAGCTTAAGTAGCCTCAAACAAATCCTAACGCTCGGGGCCGCGAAAACATCCCTGGGGACAAAATAGTCAAAACCTCTAGAATTTCCCCCTGATCTTACTAACTCCCAATTTATCATCAAATACTTATTCCCATTACCCAATAACCCGATATTGTGCTAAATACCCCTTGACTCACTCCGAGTTAAGAATAAATCCCGTTGTAACTATTCCACTAGCTTATCTCCTAGGATCGTCTCGTGCTGAGTAACCCTAGCATAACCAAATAATAATAAAGCACCACACACATATCACATATATGCCAAATATGCCCGAAATGACCAAAATATGAAAATCACCCAGTCAATCAGAAATGAGTTCACATGCATATTTAATACACCTAAACATATATATTATCATTTAATCACATAATAAATCAATTATGGCCCTTCCGGCCTCCTAATCAAGATCCTAAACCTTATTAGGAAATTTGGGGCATTACATAGTGTGATTGACTATTGAGGTTTAGATCAATCCATAGGATCATTCAAGGTATTCTTATTCCTAAGTTCAATTCTTTATGGTTTTATAGTTTTCTTTTATTCAGATCCTAACTCTTGTTTATGATTCTTGATTAGGTATTTAAGGTTCTTCTTGGTAAGTTTCTTCTTGATGGTTTAGTTTTCTTTCCATCTTTATTCTTTAGAGATACTCACCATTTTTACTATTGGTTTATAGGAGTTTTCTAATCCCATTCTTGTTCCCAAATATACTGGCTTTTGGTAAGGAAAATATGATAGATTATATGTGTTTTTATGTTTATGTTATGATATGTATATGTATAATATGTCTTGTGGTCCTTGGGCATATGACTTGTTTAGATATCAAGCCCCAAGAATATGTTTTATAGTCCTTGGGCATATGACTTGTTTAGCTAGCAAGCCCCAAGAATTTATGTTGGGCATATGACTTGCTTAGCTAGCAAGCCCCAAGAATTTATGTTGGCCATTAATTTTGTAGTCCTATATGATATATGTTTTATAGTATATGTTTATGATATAGTCTTATGCTTATGATTTATGATGTATATTTTTAGTAGATTTTCCTTGTTGGGCATTAGGCTCAGTCCTTTATTTTTAGCTTAATCCAGGAAAATAAATATGGAAGGTGAAAGGATTCATGGTAGCTAGGCTTGTGTGTTAAGGATAAATGGAATGAATGGATTGCATGTCGATCGAGGATGATGTTATTTAGTCTTTTAAATTATGTTTTTGATGTAATTCCGCAATTAGTATTTAAAGTTATGTTTTATGTTTTATAAACAATGGGATCCCATACTATATCACATTTTTTTTATTATCTTGTATTTGATACAATATTTTGGGTTTTCAATAAATTTATGTTATTCCTTATGTTTGTATCAAAATAGTAGTAGCTATGTCTAGTAGTTTTAATGGTCCAAGGTCTTAGAAATAGTTTGGTTATTACAAAAGCTGACCTGTCACTACCGAGGGACTAGCTTCGGCCTTTGCCTGCATTTAGGTGAACACTCGAACTGGAGTCAAGCTGTCCACCTTCCCTGGTTCCTCATTTTTTAGTGCCGGGAAATCTTTCTTGAGGTGTCCAACCACCCCGCACAAGTAACAAGCCTTGGCCCGACATTCACCCAGATGGCGCTTCCTGCATCTAGTGCATTATGGATAACTCCTCCATGTCTCACCGCCTCCCTGGTGGCCACCCTGGACACCCCAACCCCTCCTATCAGGACTAGCAGTGGTCGAGGTGTCAAGGGTCTTCCTCTTTAGATCACTGGGGCCTCCGCCCCTACCAGGCCCTATATATGGAGGCACTGTCCTGCGAACATCTCGTCTCGACCCGTTCTCCCTCTAGATCTTCCTCTTCTGTAGTAAGAGCCTTCTCAACAGCCTGGGCATAAGTCGTTTCCTCAGGAACTGATGTGATCTTCACATCTCGAGCTATCATAGCATTAAGCCCTCACACAATTCTGTCCTGTCTGTCTGCATCTATATGCACTAAGTCTGGTGCAAATTTGCCAGCCTATCAAGCTTCAGGGCATACTCTATAACTGTCAAGCTGCCCTATACCAACCCCATAAACTCATTCACCTTTGCTGCCCTGATGAAAATGTTGTAATACTTCTGGTTGAACAGATCTCTGAACCCATCCCAACTCAAAGTAGAAACATCTCGAGTTTGTGATGCCACCTCCCACCAAATACAGGCATCCTCTCTAAGCATATAGGTGGCACAAGCCACCCTGTCATTACCTTCAACCCTCATAAAGTCTAGGATGGAGGTGATCATACTCATCCATTGTTCAGCCTTCAGTAGATCTAGTCCTCCCTCAAAGGTTGGAGGATGCTATCTCTTGAATAATTCATAAAGCAGCTCCCACCTGTTCCCAACCTCAAGTGGCTGTACAGCTAGTGCCACAGCAGGTGACATAATAGGTGCAACACTCCCTGACATAGCCTGTTGTCTCAAAAGGCTAATATACTCTTCCTGATTCTGTAGCCTGGCTTGCATATCAGCAAGTATCTACTGCCAATTCTCAGAGACTGGCGGAGGGTTCTGGCCTTGCTCATCATCTCTAGCCTTGACCCCTGTGCCAGTTAGTCGTATTGATCGCCTTGGACGCATATCTATCAACGTTTATTTGCAATCAACAACTCGACAGTCAGGCAATGATGACAGGTTAACATTCTTTCCATGGTCCAATATACAATCAAGATGCACACAAGCATTTAAACATTTATTCACACACAATAGCAATGCTAATAAGCACGCCTTAACATATTCACATTGTAGTCAAGGGCCAGGCCCTAACAGTATCTCATGCTCCCTATTAATCATGAAACAAACCATTTATATTTCATTTAAACATTCAAACACATAATAGCATATACAGTTACGAAACCCTGAGTCGAGCTTGTCTTTAGCAACGAGTGTACACGCCTAGCCAGTCTTCAGGAACCCTTAAACCTAGACGACTTTGATACCAAGTTGTAACGCCCTGGATAATCAAGATCGTTACACTGTGTATTTTAAAATAGTGCAAGACTTGCTAATCAAGTCGTTTGAACATAAATGTGATCCTAAAGTCAACTAAGAAGGGTTAAAATATTTTGATCATAAGTGGTTAATTTTCATTAAAACAAATGTTTGACACATGGGATCCCAAAAACAGGGTTTATGTGGTAAATACAACTCTCAAAAGTCGATACAACAAAAGCCAGTCAAACGGCAAAATACAATTTAGAGCTTTATTCTGTAACTTTCTCTTGGTCGTGGTAGTCGAGCGGCTGACGATGTATACTCCTCCCCAGAGCTCTCTAAATCATGGTTGGTCTAATTTCCCTTTGCCTTTACCTGCACCACGTAGCACCCATGAGCCAAGGCCCATCAAGAAAACTATAAACAACAAACATGAGTAGCAAAAAGAGCATGTAATCATCTTTAATCCAATTAGTTAAACTAATTAGCAGAATACAGATATAAAGCTATAAAGTGATAAACATATACTTTCAACATATATTTCGGTCAATAACACAAACAATTAGGTGTCGGCACCCTTAGGTCGAGCCCTCTAGTTATATAGTTGATCTCGGCTCACTTAGGCCGAGCTGCGTTTAGTACACTTATCATCAGCCCTGACACCCTTAGATCATACTTTCATATTGCATACGATAGCCATACATTCACACAATACATATATTCAATTACAGGGAACCTTAGTCCCAAACACAACCACATGGGTTGAGTTTTTGGGGGAGGCGGGCCACGACTTGCCTCTTAGGGTCGCGCCGTGCCCTATAGTCAGCAGTCCTCCCAGGGCCATTTGGGGCACGCGGGCCGCGGCGCCCAAGAACTGGGTCGCGATGCGCCCCTGTGAACCCATAATCCCCTGGGTTTTCCAGCATTTTTCCCAGCTAAATCCTCAAAATTCAACCTCAATTATACCCCCAAACCCAAACCAAGTCCAGAAAATGAGCCTAGGAATCTTAATCACATATCTTAAGCATAAAAATATCCAAAAATTCTACTAATCCCATCATCTCAACCAACAATACCTCTTTACTAGAAACCTAAACAGATTCAGCCTAACAAATCTAAATTTTAGCAGAACAGAACAAAATTCTTACCACAATTTGAAGCTACATCCTTCAGTGATCACCTAGTTGTTCCTAGCTTTAATCCCCAATTCGCTGCAGCTCAATTGCCAGCTTGGTTTCTTAAGTTTCCCCTTTAAAGTTCAGAGTTTCCCTTGGGTTCTAGAGAGAGGAGGTGTGAACGTGTATGATGACAGAGAGAGAGAGAGAGAAAGAGAGAAAACTCTGAGTGTTTGAGAGGGTTCTGGGTTTGCCTAGGATTTCCACCAAGTTATTCAACCATATTCTCTAACTAAAAGACCGAAATTCCCTTGACACTAACCCAACCCTCTAATACTTCTAAGGGGTAAAACGATCATTTTCTCGATTCCCGCTAATTCCTCAAGTCATCCTACCAATTCCCAATTAATCCTTACATGTCCAAATAATTACCAAATTCTTACTCGTTACTCAGTTAACCCCAAATTATATTTTAAGTTCCTAAAATACCCCTAGGCTCACTCTGTGCTGGGTATTAAACCCCGCTGTGACTATTTTGCTAATTCGCTCACTACGATTGCCTCGAGTCGTGTACTGCAAATATATCAATATAATAATGTGGTCTCAACCATTTATCACATATACTCGCATTTATGCCCCAACGGACCAAAATTACAGATATGCCCTTATAAACAATAAATGGCCCACATGCATATCTAATATTCATAAACATGCATATAATATATTCACATCATCATATATATCATGCATGCCACATAGTCACGCATTTAACTAATTAAACACACATATATCCAATTATGCCCTCCCGGCACGCTAATCAAGTCTCTAAACCCTATTAGCTTTTTTTGGGTTGTTACACTGGATCATTGCTGCTTTTGAGGTAAGATGAACCCTGTTTGTGGCATGGAAAAGCAACAGGAACATGGACCTGTCATTCACTGAGGAGCCCAACATGTGGATGATGCTCGAGGAGCATCTCTAGGTCGAGGAGGCCAAGGCAGCTCAGGAAAAGGAAATGACGATGACCAGTCGTAGTTCTAAGGTGGTTTCTGCCATCGAGATGGTGGCGGAAGTTCCTTCGGGCGAGGGCCCGAAGTGATTTTATTTCCTTTTATTTGTTTAAGTAAGCCTGCATGCATTTCTTTACTAGGGCACAAACAATTAAATGCTCGAGTCCCTGAGCTCAATTGTAAATACCTTTAAACCAATACAACTTGCACTAATTTTCTTACCAACATTCCTTTTTTATTAACATGCCAACATGTAATAATTATGCAATTTGGTCTCATTAGTTTAGATGGGTTTTCATGCCACTCAACATAACGTAACACCACGAGAGTCCGAAACCTCAACCCGTCCACATTTTGTGGGCCTCGAGTCTTAGACTTAGGTCTTGTGCTCGGATATTAGTAGCCCAAGTCTTTATCAACTTCTCTTAGTATTTGGATAGGCTTAGGTACTTAGTTTTTCCCCCACATTCATTTTCCTTGGGATTAACTTTTAGTGCGATGTCAAGTGGGAACACTTAACGCAGTTCTATGTCCCTGAGTCCCAATAACTCGGGGTTTAGGCCATCCATCATTCTTAGAACTTGAAGATCTTCCTTTTAGTGTTTAGATGCTTCGAGCATTTAGTGTTGTATCCCATGCATGCAATCCTTGGGATTAACTTTAATGCATTGTCAAATGGAACACTTGACGATCCTACGCTTTAGAGTCCCAACAGCTCGGACCTTAGGAGGTCTTGCACTATAGGGTTCTAGGTTTCCTATCTCAGAATTAACGCTTTAGGCATTTAGT